>NW_027121830.1:0-7881 GCF_030686945.1 Centruroides vittatus | reverse complement strand
AAAAATTGTAATCTTTCTCCTCGAATAACGGACGCTGCGAACAACGGACTTTCTGTTTGACCGTTACGTGACTCGAGCAACGGACCGGGGCTGCGCGCAACAACGGAACTTTCCGGCAGTAATTGGTGACTGCTCCATGGGTGCGTTCTTTAATAGCGGTCGCCCTGCGTCTCCGCTACTACGGGAGTGCGCTGCTAGTTTGTAGGCATTTAGGAACGACGGTGAAGGAAAGAAAGACGGCGAGCGCCCGCACTAATCGATCGTATCGGTGGCTGGACGGAATCTATAAATTCTGAAAATATGAGCTTTTAAAGGCCAAAAGAAGGGTCCCAATTGTAAAATTTAACCCATAAAATGGATTATTTGTTGAAAGAACATTCAAAATAGCCACGAAAAAAATTTGAATGCCGGCTACCATTCGAAAAAAAATTCGTAAAGACAACATCACCGCGTGCGCTAACTCGCGTTTTCACAATTTCTAAATTTTTCATTCATAAAACCACATGAATGGACCCGAAAACGAAACTATCTGAGCCACGAAGGACGCCATGTTGCTTTCCACTGTAAACTACTGCTACAAGCGGCCGTATTTTGCTGTTCGACAGTGCCCACTCCCACCAGAATTTAGGAACACGTTCCGCAGGAATTTTTAAACGGATGTCACTCGCGCAGAGTTACGCGGAGGAATAAAAGAACGCACCCCATGTTCATTTTTTTAATGATACATTACGGTTATTTTATGCTGCGGAACGAATTAGATGTTTTAACATGTATTTCTATGGGAAAATGCGTTTCGTATAACGGACGTTTTCACTTAACGGACGTGCACCTGGAACGGATTAAGTATGTTATACTGAGGAACCATTGTATTTCCCCACTTAAGAAGTTTCTGTTGGAAAAAAATTGTAATCTTTCTCCTCACCATAACAGTAAAGTTTTAGTAAAATACCTCTAGATGTTCACCATATTGTATATCAAACATTTGCATCTGAGGTGGTTGTTAAATTAGCTGGAGTCTTGTTTTGACCATACTCCCTATCTGGTGCTATCTATTAACTATTGACATGTTATATTGACACCAGTCATTTCATCACTTTCTGTAGTCAGTGTATCATACTATTCTACTATGTTACATTACTAAAGACTGTAATGTAGAATAAATTATAAGACCACTACATTTTTTTTAGTTTTCTCAAAACTAACAATTTTAATGGTAAATTATTATTCTCAACAAAGTAAATACAAGAAATAATCACATTTTAAACAATTAGTTCCACAATAAAAGATTTGGTTTAAAAAAAAAAAACAAAAATCACTGTCCTCACATAATTACAGGTATATTTTTTATCTGATAACTCAACAGAACACGTCCATAAGAGAGATTTCATGTGAAATTGAGGCAAAAGTTTCACATGTAAATGTTTGGAAAGTATTAAGGAAAAACAAGAAAGCAAATTATATAAAACTAAAGGGTAAACCAAAATTGACTGAGGCATATAAACAAGCAAGATTAGAATGGGCCAAGAAGTATAAATCCTGGACCAAAGAGTAAAACAAGGTGGTGTTTTCAGATGAAAAGAAGTTTAATCTTCACAGCCCAGATGGGAATAATGCATTCTTACACGATTCAGACAAGGCATTTAAAGACTTTTTTAGTAGCCAAATGGGTGGAGTCTCTGTCATAGTTTGAGGAGCATTCTGTTATGATGCTAAACTTAAGGCCAATTAGTCTGACAGGTTTAGCAGGTCAATCAGACTAATTGGCCTTAAGTTTAGTGTTACTAATTGGTGTTAAGTTGTTCTTGTTAAAGTTAGCATTAAATTAAAACCTAAAAATTATCAGGTGTTATTGGAAAAACATTTGTTCCCATTTTAGAGAAAGAAAATAGTACTACCAACAAGACAATGTCACATGTCATAACTCAAAGGCAACTCAAGACTGGTTTAAGTCAAAGAAAATTAATGTTTTACTTTAGCCATCAAGAAGTCCTGACTTATATCTCTTTGGAAACTTTTGGGGATTTGAAATCAGAAGGTATATGTAAACAATTGCCAATTTTCAAGTGTTCAAAAACTTGAATGTGAAATTATGCACCAATGAAATAATATTGACAATAATCAACTAAAAAAATTTGTAGAATCAATGCCAAACAGGTTGTTAGAAGTGATATGAAGAAATGGAGCAACAATCAATTATTAATCAATAAAAAGTTACTTCTCAATATTTGTTTTCACAATGGTCGTATAATTTATTAAGAGTGAAAATTTGACTTTTCTAAAATTAATAACTAAAATGTGTTAAGATTATTTAACTAATTGTTCAACGTTCTGTTTGTTTGTTTTGTTAAGTTATGGCAATGCAACACTTGATTGATCTGCCTAAAGAGAATGCCTTCTGGGAGGTCTTTTTATGGCTAATTGTCCTCCATTCAGGCATTACAGATGTGGAGAGAACCTGGAAAACTTCATGTAGCCAGCCCGTTCGGGCAAGGCACAAACACACAACCGAACTTCCAGTGTTGTTACTTACTTTGTTGAGTATAATAACTGACCATCAAACATTGTTAGTTTTGAGAAAGCTAAACAAATGTAGTGGTCTTATAATTTCTTAGCAGACTGCATATTACCTTGATATTCATATAAAATCGATTGTACAGATAATAAATTATTTGCTTACTGCAATAAGAGGTTTTCTTGCATAAGAAGTTTTTTTTAGAGTGGTCCTTTCAAAAACTTCTTAGCAGGATTGTAGGTTCTACTGTACTATTATTAAGCAGTATATTCATGAAATTAATAAAAAATAAATTTGATATTCTCTGAACTTTTAAAAATTTAATTCAAACTTACGTTGACCAGGTGGAATGGATGGAAGAGAATCTGTGTGTGGAGTTGCACAAGTAATTCCATTGGTTGATCTAGTGGCATTTGTTGTTAATGTTTTACCCATGATTGTAAATGCACAAAAGAACTGACCTTCCAACACAGGAAGATTATCAATGATTAAAGTTAGCTGAAATTAAAAATATTTTATTTTTAATTTTTATTATCAACTAAATTGAAAATTTTCTGTTTACATTAATATACCATAATGTTCTAAGAAAGTTGGCACCATTTTCACAAAAATTCATATGATTACTGATTAAGGAAACAAAAATCCAAAGGAAAGCATTTTTCAAATAAAAAGTTTTTGACTTCCTTAATCAGCAGTCATAAGATTTTTATATTAATATACTTCTTTGAGTATATAGAATTGCTTTTCTGTTTTTAGCACAAATTTCACATTATTATAACAACTTAATGCTTAATTAATTTATATTTTGCTTTTAAATAGTAATTTGTCTGTTTTTAAGTAATAAATTAAAATTTGTGATGATAGAAAAGAAACTTATTCTTATTTTCATCATCATAAATAAACAAAAAATATTTAATTAATTTGGGGATTGATTTATTATATTTCAATTGTCATCTTAGTTTGTAATTTGTATATTTAAAGCTGAAATTAAATTGCTGTTTGATTTGAAATAAACTATATGTTTATAAAAATGAAATCAATTGTGTAAATGAATTATATCAGCAATCCTGAATATAATTAAGTGTAACGTTAATTAAGCTGCTACGTTAACATCTGGCTATTATTTATAATATTAGTCAACTTTACTGTCTTTCTTCACTATTGAAAACTGGATAAATATAAACCATAAAATAATACACCTTTAATATCTTAAATCTCTAGTGCAGAACAATAATAAAACTGACCGAACATTTTCATAATTGTAAAGTCAATTAAAGTTCCAATATTTGGAATGCAAAACAAACAAACATTGTTCATTTTGCATTCTGAATATTACAACAGTAACTGACTTGAAAAAAATCTTAATATTAGATCAAAATCATTAGTCAGTTTTATTATTGTTTTGTACTAGTGGTTTAAGGTATTAAAGGTGTGTTATTTTATGGTTTATATGTATCTAGTTTTCAATAATAGAGAAAGACTGTAAAATTGACTAATATTATAAATAATAGCCATATGTTAACATAGCAGCCTATTATTCTGAGAACTGGGATCAAATCTGGATGGATCGAAAAACCCAAGGAATTTTTCAGGGGGGTTTGTCTGAATATGATAGGTCTTCCCTCGCTATCTGGCATCCCATTGTGGGCCTCACAAAATCCATAATGGGCATGTTAAAAAAGCTCTCTTAGTGCCCACAGAGCAGAAAAAATTAAAAGTTATAAATGAAAATATTCAATAAATAATAGTTTTATAAATATGATTGACATTACAATTCACTTTCATAATCTTTAATTTATTTATTTCATTAATAAAAATTATTTTTTAGTGCAGGTACTCCTCACTTTACGACCTATCTGCTTAATGACCAATCGAGTTTCGACCTGCATTAGGGGAATCCCCTTTCTCAGCTTGAGTGCCGGTCAGTGGCGATTGGCTGACATGCGCACTAAGCGTACTATAATAGTCTTATAGTACTTTAATAGGCTAATAGCGTACTATAATAGTCTTTTTATGAATAAATTTGAAGTTTGTTGCATAATTTGGATAATTTTACAATGATCCTATATTCCTGGCACAAGCTCCTCGCTATCGACCAATTCGCTTAACAACGTAGTTGTTGGAACGGAACTCGGTCGTAAAATGAGGAGTACCTGTATAATAAATTAAAATGTATAATTTCATGGTCGTTGTGAGGAGGGGAGGCTAGGGATTTTTTCCCAGATCTGGAGAAAATTTAGAGGCCTATAGTAGTTTCTACCCCTAAAAATTAATGGTACTTTTACTACAAAAAAAAATAAAATATTTAAGACTTCTATTTGTTAATAAAGGAACATTTTACATATTTTATTATTTTATTTGTTCAAACAAGGGGATCCACTAAGGGGCAAAAGAGAGAGAGTCCATCTCCAAGCCCCATACAAAGTTTTTGATAGTACTGTGTGCATTATAATGCATACAGGCGCTGTCAAAAACTACTTCAATTTACAATTGTTTACAAACAATTTAATTTATTTATGAAAGTAATTAGCTCTATTTCAATTCTAAACAGACAAATTAACTAATAAGAATGACAGTAACAAATATTAACAAGATTTTTTAAGAAATTAACAAGAAATATTAAATAATTATATATAAATATTCTGTTGCTACTACACATTGAAGGAAATATAAAATTATTGATTAAGTCTACAGTACATCTGTAGGCATGTCAACTTTCTCTCAAAAATCATTTAATAAATCAATCACAATATCAAGTTTTACACAAATATTTTATAAAACATAAAATTCGGATTTTGTTAATTTCTTTGATGTAATATTAACTAGTTAATTATGTAATTATTATTGTTGGAAAAATAATATCCTAAAAAATTTTAAAATTGTAATATAAAAAATAATTTCTAATATTTACTTACTATTCGAGCAGTTGTGCGTTGAATTTGTGGTGGCTGAACTTCAGTTATTGTTGTGCATTTTCCATTTTTATAGGATAGCCAATAATTTGCATTTTGAGCAGCATCTTCACAATCACTACGTAAACTACATTTATTTTCTAATGAGCACCATCCACAATATGGATCTTTGGCACCAAGACATTCATTGCAAGTATTAAAAATATGACATCCTTGCACTTTCATCATTGTTACCTTAAGAAATTTATATTTTAATTATTTTGAAATATTTCAAATAATTATAATTATTAGATAAACTGAGACCTACTCTATTTTCAGTCATAACATAGATATGTTTGTCTTTATGAAACAACATATCAGGATTAACTGAACTTCCTTCATCAATTACAATATCACTATATTCAAATGCTCTAGTCACAGATTCAACCACAGCCTATTGAAAAATTTTTCAAGTTCACATTAAAGTTCATATTTAAATAAATTGTTTTTCTATCTGTTTATTTAATTTTCCATTCTCACCTTTTTCAAATGTCCTGTTGATGTACCTAAAAATGCCACCGTATAATCGTGTGTAGAGATTGCTGCTACAGCTGTCAATAAAACTCCAGAAAGGCGCAAGACTGGTGACGCCTTAACTGGATTAGTGCCTCCTAATGGAGTATTGACATCTAGTCCACAAAAGTCATCTTTAATTTGAACTTGCTATTAAAAAAAGAGAATACTTTATAGTTTTCAAATTAATACTAATAATAAATTACCGTATTTACTCGCATATAAGACGAGGTTTTTATTCATTTATCACGGTTTCAAATTCCTATATGTGCGAACGAAAGATTCTTTGTGTTTACCAAATAATTTTTTCAACCACGTATTCAAATTTTTTACTGGATGCCAGATTTTTTTTGTATTTAAAAACAAATATTTTATCTGGGTCATTTCAATCGTTCTTGTATATTGTCAGGAGTAAAGATGAATAGCAATAGGAAAAGCAAAGCTTTTGAATTGAATTCCAGATTGAAATTCCAAAATCACATGGGAGTCCGATATAAGTTTTAATCCATTCCCATTTGAAAACAGATGATTATTCAGAAAAACTCATAAGTGAATCGACAGAGTGGATTTGACTTTTAAGAATTGGCGAAAAAAGGTTCCCGATTGTCTAGCTTTACATGAACAAATTATGTTGTCAATTTTACGAGATTTTTCCTTAAAGTTCAAAATGCTGGTAATTTTTGCAGGACAATGTCTGCATTTACATTCATTTGATATTTTACGTGTGATTAAACAAAATAAAATTAGAAGTGTATTAATAAATCTAATTTGCTGTATTTTGATCTTTAAAGTCACACCTCGTCCTATATACGAGGTCATCTTATACAAGAGTAAATATGGTAATTAACAAATAATCAATTCTTATTTACTACATATTGTACATAAATTATTAGATATATCGTTTTGCTTTAAATCTTTAAATGAAAATTAGAATTTAGCATGTTTATACATTACTAAGAAATTTTCTTATACAGTGGTGCCTCGTATAACGTACGCCTCGAATAACGGACGCTGTGAACAACGGACTTTCTGTTTGGCCGTTACGTGACTCGAGCAACGGACTGGCTGTGAACAACGGACTTTTCGGCATAATTGGCGACTGCTCCATGTGTGCGTTAGTGTTTTCCTAAGATACTAAACCAACGTAACCGTCTCCGGTTACGTTTGTTTAGTATCTTAGGAAAACACTCCCTTAGTAGCGGAGCTCTGCGTCTCCGCTACTACGGGAGTGTGCTGCTGTTCGTAGGCATTTAGGAACGACGGTGAAAGAAAGAAAGATGGCAGCGCCAGCACTATCGATAGTATCGTGATGGAGGAATCTATAATTCTGAAATATGAGCTTTTAAAGGCAAAAGAAGAGTCCCAATTGTAAAATTTAACCATAAAATGGATTATTTGTTGAAAGAGCATTCCAAATAGCCACGAAAAAAATTAGAATGCCGGCTACCATTCGAAAAAAATTCGTAAAAGACACTTACATCAACCGCGTGCACTAACTTGCCCTTTCACAATTTTAAATTTTCATTCATAAAACCACATAATGGACCCGAAAACGAAACTATATGAGCCACGGAAGACGCCATATTGCTTTTTAACTGTAAACTACTGCTACAAGTTGGCCGTTTTTGCCGTTCGACGGCGCGCACTCCCACCGGAATTTAGGAACGCGTTCCGCAGGAATTTTTTAAACAGATGTCGCTCGCGCAGAGTTACGCGGAGGAATATAAAGAACACACCCCATGTTCATTTTTTTATGATACAGTACGGTTATTTTATGCTGCGGAACGAATTAGATGTTTTAACATGTATTTCTATGGGAAAATGCGTTTCGTATAACAGACGTTTTCACTTAACGGACGTGCACCTGGAATGGATTAAGTACGTTATATGAGGCACCACTGTAAT
>NW_027121829.1:0-42882 GCF_030686945.1 Centruroides vittatus | reverse complement strand
ATTTATTAGGAGTTTATCCTCGGGTCATTCTCACAAAAGAGACAATCCAATCCACAAATTTTGTTGTAGATAAAAGATGCAAAGATGACGAAAGTTTGAATATATACTTTGTGTACTCAAGTCCAAAATAATTCCTTCTTTATCACAAATACTTTGAACAAATTTATAATTGTCATTGTCAGGCGAATAAATATTTTAAAAGAACGTACAGAATATTCTGAGAAGGACAGAACACACATTTTCAAATTAAAATATTCATTAAGAACACATGACCAATTTTCGAACGTGTTCGAAATTGTGCATGCGTTGTAAAATGTAAGTTGCAAAGTGGCGACTCTCCATCCTACTATACAATATTTGGCATCAGTATTAATCTATATTTTATTGAAGGAATTATCATCATTACAAGGGAATGACTGCCAACTATTAGAAAATGAAGACTATGTTCTTCAGACTGCATTATAAGTTTATTTCTTGCACCAAAATATCAGAGTTTAATGCAAATACACGATTAGTAATGTATCAGTTTTTAAATCCAGACAAAATAAGTTCAGGAATGCTCCACTTATGGAATTACTGTATTGCTAGAATTCAACTCAGTTATGTGGATCTGATATCAAATTTATGCAGTTAGAAAATCTCAGCAAACAAAATATCTTTTTCTGTTGCAAGGAGTTGGTGATTGCATTTTTGAGTACATTGCTGAAGTCATATTCATATGTCAAGTATACCTCTGCCAGAAAGAAGTCTTCTGGACATTAGCATCATTAGCTGGGCTTTGCAACATATTCTCAACTCTTTTTTTTTGTGTCAGGCCCTTGTTGCTTATATGTGATGATCCTTGCTGCAGCAGTCCTTCCATCTCTTCTTGTATCTCCTTGGCATGTTCAGCACAAGTCAGCACCTCCTTTAACTGTTCATTCTCTCTACAAATCTTGGTTTTGTCTCTGCCAACATGTTCCTCTCTGCTTCCTGTCTGGAATGTGAGTGCATGTTATCCTGGGCCTGTGGTGAGTGAAGCTTCTGCTTCAAATGGTGATGATAGAGAGTTTTATGTCAATATCTTTGCTAACTTCTGTGCATTCTGCTTTCTGCCTCTGTAACTCAGAATTTGCATGCCACTGCTTTTGTTTACATCTGAGCTCATGCCTGCCACTGCCTCAACTTGTCGTTTTTTTTTATGTCATATTTCAATTTCTCTTTTTCTTGAAGTATTTTCTTCAGTACTGGATTATTTCTCATCATCTCTCTTCACCTCCTGTCATACTTTTTCCTCTTTGCCTTGGCTTCTGAAGGCTTGATATTACTCTTCTTTAGTCCCATTGTTCACAATGTATCATATTTACTACTACAAAAGGAAGCAACTCAATCAGAATTGTGAGGCAATTCATTATCACAGTTAGTTAAAAGTAGATTTAAATAGACTGTATGTCATTCCCTTCAGCTCACAATCATTCCCTCATCTATAGTGAGGGAATGACAAAAAAAAAGACAGTTTCTCCAATGTTTACCATTTCTCACGGTTTTTTACCACTTCATTAAACTGCTCTTTGATAGGATTCTATCAACCAGAATTACAATTTTCATAATTTGAAAAAGATTATAAAACTATTTAGTGGGAGAATGATAATCAATTAAACTATTTACCCATAAAAGAGGCTGAAATATGCTGTAATTTCTCAAACCAACATAATCAAGCAGCAAAAAGTGCTGGAACCTCTTTTTGCTGATGCATTGTGGGTAGGGACTATATTAATTACACAGTAAGAGCTATCTGTTGACTTATGTAGAAAGGAACAAATCCTTGTGAGGGAATGATGGCATGCAATGGAGATGTTATTTTTTTGACCCAGAATAGAAATTAAAGTTTTTATTTTCATAAAAGTACATGAAAATAGATCTGTGTACATTTCATCTATAATTAGACATTACTTGCACTGAAATAAGTTGTTACATTTATGTATGATACATAAAACAAAGCACAGATAGGCATTTGTGAGGTAATGACATGCAGATACATGCATCTGAACTTTTAGCCTTTAAACTATCCGTGAAAATCACTTATAGCATATATCATAATTATAATAGAAGTGATGTTCACAATTCAGTTTTCTGCTTTCAAGCTGAGACTTTTCTGAGTTATAAAATGAGGACACCAAATTGTCCACTTTTGTGAGAATGAGCCCCTTATAATAATTAGTGTGTTTTGTAAATTACTGTAATCATTAGTGATGGGACAATACAGTAATACCCCGAACTTACGCGGTAGGTGGGACTGAGCAATAACCGCATAAGTCAAATTTGTGTAAGTCAGGGTATAATTTCGCATATAAACACATACAAATTATTTTTAATTGAAGCCGGAGACTAAAGAAAACAATAATTTAGAAAAAAAAATGTTTAATAAAATCTTAGATAATACGTATGTTTAACAAATTATATTATTAAAATCGTAAACCAAAGTTATTTTGATGAAGAAGGCTTCATAAAATCTAACAAATTCGTCTGACGGATAAAACAGCAGGCCGGTTGACCAATCAGAAATTCCCGACGGTCGTAGCTTTATCGAAGGTCCGCAGGTAGTGTGACAATTTGACGACCAATCAGCAGATACGCATTTAAACTCCAACGGACACCTCCTCAACCATCTTTTTGTAACGGCAACCGTTATCAGTTAAAAAAAGAAAGACGGGAATCATGTTCCTGCACAATTCTACCCTGACAAACACAAAATAAATTGTAGCTATGCGTTGATTCCACGCGACACATCCAAACATGTAAGCTGAACAATAATGTGGGGGGAGTGAGTAATCAAGAGTTGTGTGACACTCAAACAAAAGATGAATTGACAAGATTTGAAAATCGCATAACTCCGGGTTCGCATAAGTCGAGGTATTACTGTACCAAACTTTCTCCCGATTCTGAATCTTTGAATACTTTGTAAAGTTTATTCTATTTTTTAAAAATTAATGATTTATATTATGAGCATGCTACATTCATTAATTAATAAACATAAAGCTTATGAATGGAAAATGATTGAGAAATCCATAATCAATCTTATGAAAGAAACCTGAAAATTCTTAATTTATGTGTGGATATGCATGCTTTTACTTTTGTACTACAAAATAAATTTGCACTCTTATTTCAGACAAAGTTAATATTGCAACACTATCCCCCAAAGAAATTA
The DNA here is from genome assembly GCF_030686945.1 of Centruroides vittatus. Classification (NCBI taxonomy): domain Eukaryota; kingdom Metazoa; phylum Arthropoda; class Arachnida; order Scorpiones; family Buthidae; genus Centruroides; species Centruroides vittatus. The sequence continues at coordinate 39,695 of NW_027121829.1, read as the reverse complement.
TAACTAATTTCCTTATACTCAAAAAACTATTCCAAAATTCTAAACTTATATTGCCACCCTAAATGGCATGATGGAATAGCAGTTTACAAAGCTGGCAAGCTTTGTAAACTGCTTCATTGGCTGACAGGATGATCAGGGAAAGAGAAAAGTAAATGAAAAGATGCATTTGTTTTTTCATGTTTCTCACAATTGGAATTCCTAATAAATGCTTTAATTCCATCATATTTAAGGTTCAGCAAATGATGCAATGAGCTGAACAAATAACAGCATGAATTAACCAATTTTTGAATTCATTCAATTGAGCCAAGTTTTCCTAAATGTACAATTGTATGAACTTTTATTTAAAGGAAAAGAAGAATCAGATGAATATCTAGATTGGATCATCTTAAAAAGTCAATTTTTAAAACTCAAAATAGCAGTAGACTTAGTATAAACAAGTATTTTTACTTAGAATTGCATAAATAACATTTGAAGATGTATCATCTGTGAATCATAACAAAAATTTTCATAATTATAATCAGAAAGCATTTAGCAATAAGCTTTTAATCCTTTTTATTGTTTTTTTTATTTGTATTAAATAATGAGAAAGTTGTTTTATTATTATAAGTAAACATACTAAACATTGGAAATAATTTTATATAAATATTTTTTCAATTAAAATATAACTTTGTTTATATTTTAAATTCTTTTGCTGACACTTAAATATTTTTGTCAACCTCTAGCCTTGATTTGAAATTGCCGATGAAGCCACCTGATACAGGCCAGGTGGCTTCATCGTCAACCTGATGTCACCCTATCTCCCAAAAATGGGGACCAAGTAAGTACTGACCAAGTGCAATCTTTCATCACTCAGACTACATGAAAATAAAGTCTGCCATGACAGGTATCACCACGTGCATGGGGTATTGCATATTCTCTGCTTTGTCAACATGACAGTTACCAATAAACTAATACTTAATTGTTAATATTGAAATTTAAAAAATTTTTAATCTTCAATTAAAACAAATAATTAATTTTCTCATTAAATGTGGAAGAATTGTTTTAAGAATCAGAAATTATGACAAGATTTGCTCAATTTCAATTACTGAAAAATGCTCAATTTTTCTAATTCCCAATTCTGATTAATCATCCTATCACTAGTAATCATATCTGAAAATATAAGTGTAGCATACAAATTATTCATAAATGAACTGATTTGTTCATAAGAATTGTGCAACAATTTTCATATAATTTTAAAAGAAAAATAATTACTTTCATAAAATTTATATCTTATATATAAAATACTAATATCAATAAAATCAATAAATGTAATCTTATACATTTATAAAATTATACATATTTTTACAATAAGTATCAATTGCAAAGATCCAATCAGCATTCAAATGATATACTTTCATTTTTAAAAAATTACCATCATAATCTGACACTTCGTACTTATTTTTTTTAAATAATTTTTTCAATTAAAACCTTGTCTTCAAATTAGAGATTCAATTTAACAAATAAAAACATTTCAGACAACGAAAAAACAAGAAATAAGTAAAACAAAATAAACAGCAGCAATTAGATATGACTACTGATATTTCTAACAGCACTATATTATAGTGTGTGTCACAGAAAGACTGCCAGACTCATTCATATCTTTGGTTCTAATAAATATGAAATCATAAAATTTTATATTATGTATTAATAGATATTAATGCAAAGTACATTTTTTACATCTAATAATATATTCAAAAGAATATTCATATAATATTCAATTTAAACTTATCCATATATTAAAAACACACTATGTACTACTTAAAGAATTAAAAATATTTGTATAATATTTGCAAACTATATGTTTATTACGTTTTACCTTTAGCTTCTTAACAATCTTAATGCATACTTATTAATAAAATTAGTAAAAATATCTATTAACATTAAAATGTTAATAAGCAATTAACATTTTAATATTAATTTAATATATTAAAAACTTTTAAATAATTTTACTTACAGTTTGTGAACATGCTTGACTAGGATTAATGAAATCCAATCCTCGTTGACCAACTCCATTAAAACAATCTTGAATATTTTGAGTAAATTTTCGATGGATAGCAGATAATGCATAAACACACAATGCAGAATTGGCACTAGGTTTAAAGTAGGTATCACTGTCATTTTTAGATTTTGCAAAAACAACATAGAGAACATCATCTTGGGCAGTAATACCTAAACTCACAGCAAGTTCTGATCCAGGATGACCAACATATCCTGCCTGAGCAAGATTATAATGAGTTCCGTCATCAGCTCGACATTCAAGAGGTACTTCTGTATAGGAATAATAATGTACATCATTTTGACAAATGCGAATCAGTTTTGAAATAAAAGGTTTAGGTGACGATGTCTGTTTTCCTTGTACAGTTATAAAATATGAAAATCCTTTTGTATTAAATCCAAATACATATTTAATGGGATAACTTTCACGCGACATGCTATTAATCATAATTTTAGTTCCAGTTGTGACACCTGTATGTGCAATTGCAAACATGTTTGCGGGATCCAAACTTCGACTGCTAACGGCTGGTATATCAGATCTGTAAAGTCCATTTCCAGTGTATGATACACCAACGTAAAGAACATGAGTACGAGATAAGTTTTTTGGACCAGGAGCAATAAATGCTACAGTGGATGCAGTTGAGTTATTTGCCACTACAGATTCATTAGCTGGAGTTTCATATAAAGTCACATTTTCTACATCATGTGATGTACAAACTCCCTGAAAGAGACTTCCACACGCTATCAATTTGCTTTGAGAATAATCTATCGCTAACACTTTATTATAATAATTGGTTGATAGTTTTTGTTCATTTGGACACACCCTTGAAACTGGACATTTTGGACTGTCTTCTCTTGGTCCCATTTCCACAGATTCTTGATATTTTAAGTCTTTAGATAATTGAAAAATTCTATTAACTGCCCCAATATACACTTTTCCAGTGTAATGATGTACTGTGAGATGATTAAACTTTTCTACTTCTTTGTTTTCAAATACAATGAAACTATCATTTATTACATTTCCAATAGTTGTTTCAAGAACAATTAACAGCAATAATATAGCAAGTTCAAAATGACAGTAAAAACTGTCTAACCACCATTTTTGCCTCTTCTTCATGATGTGTAAATTTAAACTACTTCATATCTGTAAATAAATAATGAAAATTTAATAGTTATTTTTTATATAAAAGTATTCATTAAATCTTTATTTCTAATTCATTAACATCAAGAAGTAGAACACTTATCTATTCCACTCTATTTTACTAAAAGAATAAAAATGAAATATACTAATTATTCTAGGAATGACATTTAAAAAATTTTTATAAAATATTTTTGAAGTGACTACAAGTTCATCTTCAGACCTAAACAACTTTTTATTATAATTTTGTTCTGAAAATGACCTTCAATCAGTTTTAAAATATTTAAAGACAAAAACATTACTTTCAGTTTACCATTTATTCATTGATATTTTTAACTTTATTAAGTATACTATAAAACTTATTTTTATTTTTGTAAAAATTACTTTTAACTACTTCAGGTCTGATATAAATAGCTTAAAAAATCAAATTTGGTTTGGATACATTTATAAAAATATACATAATTAAATAACTTTTTACATGTACTTTGTTAATATTCTGTAAGAGTAATTTTTAGTAAATATCTTGAACAAAAATGAACTATAAAATATAATTACATTCAATCACAATATATACAGAAATACAAAAATCTAACTATACAACTATAAATATGAAAAAAAAAACCTTTTTAAAGTAATATATTCATTAAAACATTTTTAAATATATAAAATTCTCTCAGAATTTATCTTCATAATGTTTTTAATACAATTTTCTGACAAACATTTATAAACTAGATGATGTACAGTTTAAACATTTATATAAAATTTATATCAATTAAATATTTTGGATACTATTTGATGAACAGGTTATAAAATATAGAAAAATCTCTATTGACATTAATTATTTACATTTTTGTAATACAAATAATTAAAATAAGTGTGTTTATTATAACACTGTAATGTGATAATTAAAATATTACAATAAAACAGATCAAAGTTTATGTCCTATAAATGTTTTATATTTAATTTCTGCCTCATGATATTTGAGAAGTGTTTCGATATAATTAACATAGCTTTTGCTTTGTAAATAAAGCAAAAGCTACACTTCTAATAAATTGTTTGAATTTTATTTTGATGTATTTAGAAACAATAAACATTATAAGTAACAAAATAAATTTGTAATTATCATAAATGAAATTACTGATAGATGAAAAAGCATTTTTCAGGCAAGTAAAGTAGAATTTCTTTCTACATTGTGTACAGTACATATTTAAAATGTGAAATAAAATTGTTTTAATGTCAATTTGAAATTTATTTGGAAATTCTTAATATATAGTTAAGAAGTAGAACTTGTATTGAATTTAATATTGAATATTTTGTATTGATTTATATCAAGAATGTTACATAATATTTATATAAAATCAATACAAAATATTCAATGAAATTAAATTTGAAAATGTAGGAATGAAGTTTAAAAAAAGAAAGATTTGTTATTAGTTTAATGAGATTGTTTTAAAAACTTTTTGCTGTATATTTATATCCAAAGAATTTATATAAAAGAGAAATTTTTCTCTTTTTAAAAGTAAATTTATTACAAACATAAAATTCAATAAATATATAAAATTTATATTTTTTCTACTTATTAAATTTATTCAGAGAAGCATTTCAAAGTAACTTATGCTGAATCACAGCAACAATATTGACTGAATATAAATAAAACCTACCTGAATATATTAAATAAGTATTTTATATGTAGTTATTAATTCTTAGAATAATTAGGGCTGTAAAATATTTCTACAGTATTAATTTTAAGATGATTAATGAAGTGAAGGTACTAAAATGATAGAAGCCATACATGTTGTAATATTTACACAATGTGATAATTACACAATCTAGTATGTCATACATGTGATAATTACACAATCTAGTGATGTAAAATTCAATATTTTTATTCTATTTGAAATCAGAAAACACAGCACATCATAACAACTAAGTTGATTTGAAGTTGATCTGAATAAGGTCTGAGATCATAAGTTTTGCAAATCCTAAATCCAAGATATAGAAATATTTTCATATTCTAATTATATTCATTATTATTTTGTTTTTGTGATAAATTTTTTAAACTATTACAATTTTATTCATTAATTATCAGTGACTGTAGATATCCTGGTAATTACTCCATTAGTTGTTATGTTAAAAAATTTACTTTAAATTATTACAAGACTTTTTTACAGCTGGACTCAAGAAATCTGTAAATTTACATCTCATACCATTAACAATGTTAAGACAAAGAAATTTTATAAGAAAGTACAGTTAACTAAAGAAAACAAAGGAATATATATACTGAAGAGCCATTACATTATGACCACCTCAGTTTATAGTAGAATTGCTATATAAAGTGCCTATGAAGTTCTTATATTCAATAAGGATTATATACTATAAAATTCATGGTTTCAAATTAACAAGTCGTATAATGGTTAATTTTGAAAAAATTTTAAGAGTATATTTAAGTATTGATATATTAATAGTTCCTTAAAATTTGACAGTATATTATATAATATTAAATTCTTAGTGCTAATGCTGAAAACTTGATTTAATTCTGACCAAATAAGCAGAATTATTAGAATTTTTTACTATATTTGAACACAATAGCGAGGTTGAGGCTGAAGTTTTAAACACAAAAATGTGTACATCAGACGTTCAGTGCCGCTTTCCTGTAAGCCTAGAAGTTTGACAATGGCATTTGGAATGTCGAGCATGATTCCACTAACTTTCCAAACACCATTGTCAAACTTCTAGGCTTACAGGAAAGCGGCACTGAACATCTGACGTACACATTTTCGCATTTAAAATTTTGGCCTCAACCTCACTAATATTTCTAATACTTCTGCATATTTGACCAGAATTAAATCAATTTCTCAGCATCATGTTAAGGACTAAGATGTGTAAGGTAGGAATATATCCCAGGTGCCAGGTGTAAGAATACTGAGAAGATATGTAATTATTTGAAAAATAAATTACAAGGCATAATTTATCAATGCCAGATAAAAAGACACTAAGAGGAAAGGACATGTAAGTGAAAAGATAGACTAGTGGTGGTGTGAAATGACTCATCACATTATCAAAATCCCAAATCTTCAGAATGAGAAGGGATGCCAAGATCTTACTTTGTCCTGAAGTACAGAGAGCTTACTTGTACCTCTATTAAGAAGCACAAGAGCAATGCTGAAAGGGATGACTGTATCTATGTCTGATTCTGAGATGAATGTTGCAAAAACTGTAAACCATTATAGTCAAAAAGAATATTATATTAATTGCTGGGATGTATTATCTACTATCTAATGCATGGAGAATGTTTTTAAAATTTTTAAAACACATTGGGCTATTTGTAAGTTTAATTTCATTTATAATCTTAAAGATAAAAATTTATCTATCTATTTAAATTTGTCATTTTAATTTTATGTACATCTTTTTTCTTATATTTGTTAATTTTTAATTTTAAATTGCAGTCCTGGCTCATTTTTAAATGCTATAAAAGTACATTCTAGAACATAATATTTATAATTGAAAAGTTTGATTCAGAACCTGAAAATGACTGACTAATGCAGTCAACAACATTACAATTACCAGTATTTATTTTAGCCTAAAGGTTTATTTTTATTACTCTAAAATGTTTTATTATTGTTTAAATTATCAATGAATGGAATAAATATTTTTAAAATGGATTTCATTTAAAAATTTTTCTATTCATTAACAATATGTTAAACAATAAACAGCACAACAAATTTAAGTACTTTTCTTAAAAAATTGAAGAAAGCATTTAAAGCAGACTTATTGTTGTTATTGTTAAAATTCTTTCAATAAGAAATTTATTCCATAAATATTTTGAATCTATCTAGTTAAATAAGCTATCTACATTTTAATAAAGTACAAATTAAAAAAATTAAAGAAAGAACAAGAAGAAAAAAAATGTAACCTTCAAAATTTTGTATATGTACTTTTTAACTTCTATTTATATAAACTTTAATATAACTAGAGTACAAAAGTCATATTTTTTGAAAATCATGTTCAGTACTTTCAATTTGTAAATTTTTTTGTTCAAAAATTAACTGTCATTTTGATCATCTTATTAATTTTAACTATTTTTATTATTACATAGCATTCTAAGAAATGAATCAAAAGATTCCAAAAATGTTTAATAATTATCCAACAGTCTTAAGATGTGAGAAAACAAATGCTAAAAAAAGATTTATACTATCAATCACTACAAAGCTAACACAACACTCCACTAAATGAATTAGCTGGTTGACAGTGTCAATATATTTAAATGATAATAAATATAGATTTTGTGGTACAATCTGTTAATTAATTAATTAATAAAAATTTGATATTAAAACAAGCAGAGTGCTATTATTACCTAGTTGGATAATTTAGATTAATTTTATAACTAATTTAGAAATATCTGGAGAAAAAGTCTGCTTAATATGGGGTTTTAATTTATAATTCAAGCAATTAGATAAACACCATCTATGAAGCTGAACTTTTTCCATACATATATTAGAATTTATGGAAAGTTAATGATATTATTTTACCTAAGTTGGTTAGATAAGTGGAGAATAGCATCCAGATTGTGTAGAATTAAAAAAAGATTATTTGATTATTATTTCAAGATTTTAAATCAATCAATTTTTTCCATTCAAAAGTTCTCTAATTAGAACAAGAACAATAATCAGAGAAAGCAAGATTTAAAATATACAGCAGATGATTCATAACCTTTCAGTTGAACACACTCACCTTTTTCTGTTTTTATCATAGTGAAGGGGTAAATATTATTTTGGTAAAAAATTTAGACATTCTTTATTTTGCAGTACTACACATTTTTCAATTGTTGCCAACAGCATATATTCAATTACATACATTATTTTTCACTGTGTTGTTTCAATGTAATAAAAATAGTTTATAATACAGAGCATCTACCAGGGCTGTGTAGTCAGAGTCGGAGACGTGGAGTCAGAGTTGGGAGGAATTTCTGGCCAGAGTAGTCAGAGTCGGGAAAAATGTGTCGACTGACATTTCAAATTTAATTTAAATTTTTTATTTAAATGAAAGAAAATTTATTTTATATTTAATAATTTTTTAAAATGTTTTTGTATTTTGTTATAATTCATTTATTTTAAATACAAAATGCAACAATTTAATTTATTAAATATGTAGCTTTCTTTGTAGTATTTGTGTTTAGTAGTTAAATTGTTTTGACTTAATTGAATTTAAATATTTTTGAATTATTCTTTATTATCCCTGCTCTAAATGATTACTCTATTTTTCTGAATGAGCCAGACTGTTGATCAGAGTATATATTTTTCTGAACAAGGAGTTGAATTAGCTAGATTGCACACTTTTTAGTTGGACTAACTTTTCTGAAAGGTGAAATTAAAGTGCAAATGTTATAAAATAAAGATATGTAGATGCAATTCACCTATACACACCGGGGTAAAACCAATTAATTCTCTTGCAAACCTTGTAACCGGTGCTGCCAAAGTTCGTACACTAACGTTTTCGGCCCCTTACTAGGTCTTTCTTCAAGCGAAAATTTATTCTATTTTCTTTTTTTGACCGTTAGATCGAAGAATATCCTCTTTCTGGATAAAAATTCGAATTGTCCGATTCTGTATCGATGGAAACCGCGTGCCATCAACATTCCAAACTTTACATAATACGATCACGCACTTATCTTAAACTATCAAACCGCCATCCAGTCGCATCTTTATCCATGTCAGTTCCCTGTAATGGTCTCTCTAATCATTTTGCTTCCGTTGGTTCGAATCGCTTTCTTGAATTAGTGCCTGCCATGCCAAAGATAACTTCATCTCGTCCTTTGAATTGATTGGTTGGGTGTACTTGGTCCCTTTAAAGGACCATAGATTTAACAGAGATTTAATGTACATTGGTGCCATGAAAAGATCTGTTGAAATTAGGTGGAAAGAACATCAGCAAGATATTAGAAGTAACAGAAACAGCACTGCGCTTGCGGTTTACGCATCGGATCAGGAAATAACCGGACTTCACGAGCGCTAAACTCCTCATCACCACGCGACACACAGACCACCTTCGATGGCTAGAACAAATGGAGATATGCAAAGCCTTCAAGTACACCCAACCAATCAATTCGAAGGACGAGATGAAGTTATCTTTGGCATGGCAGGCACTAATTCAAGAAAGCGATTCGAACCAACGGAAGCAAAATGATTAGAGAGACCATTACAGGGAACTGACATGGATAAAGATGCGACTGGATGGCGGTTTGATAGTTTAAGATAAGCGCGTGATCGTATTACGTAAAGTTTGGAATGTTGATGGCACGCGGTTTCCATCGATACGGAATCGGACAATTCGAATTTTTATCCAGAAAGAGGATATTCGTCGATCTAACGGTCAAAAAAAGAAAATAGAATAAATTTTCGCTTGAAGAAGGACCTAGTGAGGGGCCGAAAACGTTAGCGTACAAACTTTGGCAGCACCGGTTACAAGGTTTGCAAGAGAATTAATTGATATGTACATGTTAAATTTTATCGCCCTCCTTTCTCTTCTTATTAAATATTTGTTAAAAATTAATTTTTTTATACAAATAAATATTAATGAAAGTTAAATATAAAAAATACTAACTATAAAAGTATTTGGGTAAATGCCTGAGGCTCCTGTCAGTGTTCAGAGTAGGATACCTCTCTATGAGTGTCTCTGCCCCCATAAAATAATTTGGTTTTTAATTTTGCCAGAGTCAGGAGTCAGAGTTGGAGTCAGAATACTAAAATTATCAGGAGTCGAAGTCGAGCGTTTTTTTACCGACTCCGCAGCCCTGGCATCTACTCAATTTCACATAAGCCTATCCTTATTTTTTCAACATAATCTGGATTTTGGCATTTTGGATGATTTTCCATATTATATCATTAGAGTTTTCATTAAACATTACCACATTCTGTTATCAAGCAGTTTGGAAATCTTTGCTTTTTCATGAATGAAATAAATGCACGACACAGAACAATAAATTTTGACAGAACAGTCATATATTGCACTTATTCACAAATCTAGTTCTCTAATCATTAACACAAGGTTATTCAGCTATTTTAATGGCAAATTATTATGAACCATAAGTTTTATTCATTTAATATAGGCTCTAGTAATGGAAATGATTATTTAATTAAAGCAATATTAATGTATATTATTCTATATACATAATTATAAATTAACATATACTTATTAAAATATTTATGTAATAAAAAGTTGGGATTTTACAAATTTAAAGCTATTTTATGCTATTAAAATTCATATTTATTCTTTTGCAACTTAATAAACTATTAATATTGATAAAAGTTTTAGTAATAATAAATGATTAATGATGTGAAATGAAAACTATTACATAACATATAAAAATTTGTATGCACATTCAAAACCAGTTTTTAAAAATCAAATATAGTTTTTTATTCTAGTTACAAAAATTTTTCATTTCATAAAAAACATTATGCTACAATTTGGACACAAAACTATTTAAATAATTTTTCTAGTATATATAAATAACATACACAATCTTCAAAATATAATAGGAACATGTTTAATACTATAAAATCAATTGTCAAATATCACATGTTAATATTAGATTATTATAATATTCTTCAATTTGAAAAATTCATATTTATCAATAAAAATGAAAGTAAATTTTTATTTTCATTGATCCCAGATCAGGATTGGTTTAGGTAAGACAGTGTGGCAAAAAGTGAAAGTGGTTATTATTACTAATTTAATTACACTATTTATTTGTTAGAAAGTGCTTACTTACCAAATTTAAAGCAATTGGCCAAGTCTGAATGATTGTATATATTGAAAAACTAGAAAATGTTACTAGTAAAATGTCACTTTTGGCTAGCTGATCGGTTTCAAAAGTTAATTAATTAGAGATATTAATGAAGAAAGATTAAATATGGAGTTTTCTGTCAATTAGTTTAGTACATACTATGTGATAGTTACCATAACAATTATTATTGAAAACCAATAAGGGGTTGTTCTTTATGTATTAATTAATATAAACACTATAATACTGTGGTTGAGATTATGTTATGATCTCAATTTATTCTTGACCACTTACTATTGAGACTTTAGTAAATAATTATTGCCTTTGGAAAGATGTTTTATTCAATAACGTTTCTTTTTTTTTTGGCCAAAATGCATATTGTAAAAAATAAATATACTACTGAATAAAATATCTTTCCAAAGGCAATAACTGTTCACTAAGGTCTGAATAGTAAATGGTCAAGAATAAATTGAGATCACCACATAGTTTCAGCCATACTATTATAGTGTTTATATTAATTAATAGTTTAGTACAACTAGAGATATATGTGAATCAGTGCAAAAATAGTAAAAATGTATTTTAGAGACCATAGTTTGTACTTATCCATCAAAATCTGAACATTCAAAATTTGATATAATTTAAAACCTTCTTTACCATGAGAGGCATTGGTAAAATAATAAATTAATATGCAGGGCCATGAAAAGCAATTATGAGCCCTCTATTCCTTTGTCTGGTATGACAGCTACATTTATTGCATTTTTTCTTTTTAAGCACTCAAAATTATATACTATTTTTGGAAAATGTCTCAACATTTTAGAGTTTGTAATTTTCAAAACTAATAATTTTATTAATTTTTATAGAATCCTATTTTATCAATTAAGTTTCTTGTTCTTTAAAATATAAAATTTAATAATATGTATATAATAATAGGCAAATATCATTTTATATTATTTTTCTTCATTCACATGAAAAAATTTCATGTAAAAAGCATCAGGAATACAGACATCCTTCAGTGAATTAATGAGTTTGTCTACTCATGACATTTTAATAACCTTCTCTATTCAGAACCACCAGATTGAAAAAATGTTAGTTTAGCCACATCTGATAGTATTTCAAAAGATGTTTTGGAAAAGGTTGCCAATGGGTGATTTTAGTTTATGGTTTGTAACAATCTCTGTGTAGTTGTTATTTTATAGACCAAGTATTTTTAATCATTTCTGATCCCTTGTAAACCATATGCATAGTTGGACAAAATAATTTATTTTACATAGTCAAACTCAACTCTTTCTGAAAAAAACATGCCATCATAGATACCTAGCCCTTTTTCCCCATTTGCATAGCTTATATCATTGTTGATATACTTCATTACTTTTACTGTTGAAAAATCTATTTGCCTGTTTTTAGGGTATGATTATGTCAGACCTAACAGACTTCCAAAGGGGAATGATTTGTTGGTGCATGCCTAATAGAGGCTTCTGCAACCCAACCCAAGTTACTGAGTTGATGGATGTACTGAGATCCATTGTTTTCTTGATCACATTTCAGTATGTCAAAACATATACTGACAGAAGCAACTGTGGTCAAAAATCAAAGCTGAATGCAAGGGATAGAAAAGCACCTCATTGAATTGTAAAGAGAAAACAAAACTACAGCAATGCAAATTACTGGAGAATTTTTTTGGAGAATACAATATTGTCAAGGCATCCTATAAAGAGAATAAATTGTAAGAGTTCTGGTGATATACACTAAGTTTTATTATCTATTAGATATTTATTATAATCTTTACTATATCTTTGTGATTTAATAAATTAATTTCTAAACTATAAAGTTGTTTAATGAAATTGCCTTTATATTTATAAATTGGAGAATATCAAACAAAAATTACATGAAAAAATTTAAAATTAACTCCAACAGTGAGATGTGTAATTGAAGAAACAATAAATAGACCCCAAAACATAACGTGGAATTCTCTTGTAATCATACTAAAGGGATTTTTGAAGATAAAAAAATTGTACAAAAAGCTCTTTATTAATTTACAACTGGGAAATGGATGAAAGAAAGAAATACTTTTAGTTTGCAAAATATTGTTGATATATTGAGTCCAGTTAAATTTGCCACTGATGCTTTGAGTTGAGAGAGACCACAATTATTTTATCCAAAATAGTGATAAAGTTAAAAATGATTAATATGATCAGGAGCGCTGCTTTTGTAACTGAAATATATGAAACTGTTTTCAAGAATTAGTGAATGACAACATAAAAGAATTTCAATTCTAGCAATGTTTTTGCAAAATCCAGATAAAATTTAAAAAATAATAATCAAGAAATATTCCTATTTAGATTTAAAGCCCAAATGTGTAAATATTGCAAAGAAATAATGAATTGACTGTATTTATTGAGATATCCCAATAGTAGTTTAGAAAATGAATTTCAAAAGGAATTTAAAAGATTAGGCAAAGCTGATAACATCCTAAAAAAAGACATGGGCTATATAAAGATGCTCAGACAAGAGTTCAAAATTTATGAAAGTACTGGACAAAAAACAACCTACAAATTGCTAAACAATTCTTTGCTCTCCATTAAACTAACATCTACAGAAAATAAAAGTTTTTTTCCCCCATTTCAGGAGGATTTTTAACAAAATTAAAAGGCTGTTTGGCTGATAAATCAATCTATGCTGTTGTTTTTTAAAAAGTTATTTTAAAAAATATGTATAAAATTTATTTAGTTGTGAACATTATATCTTTGAATAATTTCATTTTATATTCGAACTATGAGTCCTCTCCCTGCTCAATTCATCCACTTGTTCAAAAATTTCATGATAATTTATCAATTCCCAGTGCCACTATTTTTTTTTTTTTGTGATGGAAAAACAGTTGTGACAATTTTAAGTATTTTGTGTATATTCAGTAGATATTTTGTGCTTTTAAAAATAAAACTACAACAATTTTCAGGTCCTAGTATTTCCCAATCCTAAGAAAGTTAAACTCAGAAATTTCACAACACTATTACACAAATCAACTAAAAAGTCAAAAACATCTTATCAAACTAGATTAATCTCACTGAGATGAATTGTATAAGCAGAAATAACTGATTCATTATCAATCAGAAATCATATACAAGTTTAAAAATGTCAGTATAAAAATGTTTTGAATTAATTTAGTCTATATAGTATAATATTTGACATAATTACATGGAAATATACATTTCTATTCTAAACTTGTTTGATTTAATTTTAAATTTTGTAAAATATAAAATCCAGCAAAAAATTTTTTTTTAACTTTATAAATATTAAATAATTCAAAATATATTTGCTACTAAAGTTTAGGTATATAAATTGGATAAAAAAAGAAATATATGCCGAGAGAAATCTTACATTTGTTCATAATTTTCCAGACTTTTTAAATACAAATATATTTAAAAATACACTTATCATTTCAAAATATTGATAGAAATAGATTTTACAAATTTAATATTTAAAATTTAAAGATTTTTACTTTAAAATAAAAACATGTATATTAATTCATACCAATTAGTTAAATTATAAGTGATATTTCATGCGTATTAAAATTTATTTTTAAGTAAATCAAAAATGTGATATATAATAACTTTCCTATTTAAAATTTCATTTCCATTCTACTCTTCATAGTTATAATATCTCCATGTTTAAGTAACATGTAGATGTTATATTAATAATTTTACAAAATTCAGGCTAAAAAATAGTAGATGTTTAACTTAATCCATATGCAGATCAAATCTTTTTTTTATAATATAATTTTATTGTAATTTTCTATTATGACTTTTTTTTTTTTTTTTGTTAATCATGAAAATTGCTGGTACTTTCCCTCAGCTATTTATAGATGCTTATTATAAGAATGCTTGGGTCATGGTAAAACATTCAATGTAAGGCATGTGAATTTCACAATATTTGTTTCTGTCATTTTGTTTCATTTAAGTATTAATGTTCGTTTAAGGAAGATATTACATTTATTTAAGGTTAATTACCTATTGTTTTCCTGGTATTTCTATCTTTGTATACATCCTGTTTATTTCCTAGATATTTCCTGCTTATTTTTTCAAATTGATACCTAATAATAAAGTTATATTAATTTCATATATTTGTATTTTCAATACAACTTGTCATTACTTTCTTTCTTGTGATAAATTTTCTATTGAAATTAGAACAAAAATCATCATCTCTCTATTAGAAATATCATTTCAGATTACTATAAATGAGATTCATTTAAAATCAATTTATTTGAAACTTATTTCACTTACTTTAAAAACTTTACAGATTGATTAATTGCTCTTTCATAGTATTTTATATATTTTTCTTAATTTCAAATTTTTCCATGTAATTTTTTTTTTTTTTGATATTCTCCAATTTATAAATATAAAAGTAATTTCATTAAACAACTTTATAGTTTAGAAATTAATTTATTAAATCACAATGATATAGTAAAGATTATAATAAATATCTAATAGATAATAAAACTTAGTGTATATCACCAGAACTCTTACAATTTATTCTCTTTATAGGATGACTTGACAATACTGTATTAAAAATTAGATCATCATGAAGAAAATTCATTTAGTTTGTTTCAAATACTACTTGCACTAACACTAGATAAAAGAATTTATATTCCTTTGTTGTGAAGGCATAAGTTAGAATCCAGTATGAACTATGAGATGACCCAAAATATGAAGGTGTTTCAATAAGTAAAGCCTTTTATGTTTTAAACAAATGTTTAATGTGTATGCAAAAACGTGAATATAGTAAATGAAGTTTGAATTTCTAGCAACATTATTGCACGATAGGAACACTTGTGTTGCCTGTTGAACATTTCTGACAAATAGAAAGAAAAGAGCAGCAAAGTGTTATTCATTTTCTACAGGCAGGGGGCAAGAAACGTGAACAAATTCATGCAGAAATGCAGAAAGTGTACGGTGATGATTGCATGGACTATTCAAATGTCCATCGATGGTGCGAAATGTTTAAAAATGGCTGTCAATGTGTGATTGATAAGCACAGGCCAGGTCATCTGTTAAGTTTCGCCTCAGTCTCTGCTGTTGATCAAACGATTCAAAGCAACCGCCAGATTCACTTGAAGATGCTGTCAGATAAATTGCTCAGTGTCCTGTTTGATCCTTTGAAGAAATTCCTGGCTAGGGAGAAGTTCCATTCAGACAAGGAGGTTAAATTGGCTGTTCGCAGATGATTGTATGGTCAGGAAACGGTGTTCTACAATGCAGGCATCTTCAAGCAGAGGCACTACTAGGACAAGTGCTTGAACCTGAATGGTTCCTATGTCAAGAAGTAGCCTAATCCAAATATTTCATTTTGTATATTCTGTATTTTCCACATGCATTAATAACTTTTGCTTAAAAAAATAAAAGGGATTACTTATTGAAACCCTCTCATACCTATACTCTAGCAATAAAATAAATCTTTAAATTTAATTTTTTATCAACATTCTTCAAAGGTTAATATCTCAATGTATTTTAAAATAATAATAATATTCATAATATAATTGATATTTTAATTTTATCTAACATTGAAATTTAACAGTTCTTAATGACCAAAAAAAAAATGCAGAGAGACAAATCCTTAATGTAAGTAGAAGTTTTATTATTTCTTGTTTATGATAAAAGTTGCAGGATAAGTTTTTTATCATCTCAAATGATCTAAATGAGTTTAAAAAATAACTGCAAGTCTTTTTAGTTTGAACAGACAATGATGTATAACTTTCTCATTGAAGAAAAAACAAGTTTGATGATGCAGGATTGTAGATTAAAAACTGTAACATTATTGTAACGTAGAATCTACATATTAATTAATTTTCTTAATATGAATTTAAATTTAAAATTTCAAAATCTGTGACATTTTTATATTAAAATAATAAATGGAGAATTTTAATGAATTCTATTTGTTATCACATATAGTATAATAGTAATAAGACAAAAAAGTATTAAGAATTTTTTATAAGACAATATTAAAAATATTTTATTTAAAATTGTTTTAATCAAATGAAACAATGGATTACAATTTTATATTTCAAATATAGAATCTGTGAGAGAAATAAATAATGATAAATATTAATAAATCAAAAATGTTTTATTTACATGTATATGAAACTAAATAATGCCTAAAGATATAATTGAAAATATTTATCTTTAAACTCATATTTAATTAATGTTAATTACAGTAAATAATTTTCTAAAATGTTTTTTTAACTAATGTAAATATCATTAAGTAGTATTAATAAAATAAATAATGGTGGAAAATATCTTCTCTAAAATTTTTGACTTTGAATAAGATAAATGACAATTTTTAAGTATAAAAAATACAGACAATTTTGTTTTAAGAGTGGTTTATTATTTTCTGGAGAAAATTAATTATTAGTCTCTTAAATAAATGACATGTTACATAAATATATGATAATGGTTATATATATATATATATATATATATATATATATATACAGAATGAATTTCTGTCAAGTATATATTCATAAAATAGAAAATTTTTATTTATATGAAGTTATAGCTTTTATATTAAAACCTATATGATTATTAGAAATTTTTCTTATGAAAAATCAAAACATATTCAGAAGATATGCTTATAATATTTAAAGTATCCAATTGTTTAAGCAAATTTCAGTTAAAAATATTCAGTATACCTAATCATTAAATCATAATCAAAGCACTAATCTAAATATAAATAAAAAAGTGTAATCTAATCGTGAATATGTAAGGATTCACAATGTTGTAATTGATAAAATATTATATTTCAGAAACAAATAATTGTTACTTGAACTGTATTGATATTTAAAAGGAAAAAAGAGAACTGAAATATAATTAATGAAAAATTATTATAAATGATTATTTTCAAATAAATGCATAAGCACAATTCAATAGCAGGAAGTATTCAAGTTGCTGATATATGCTTTATGATGTAACTAAGTATGATGACACTATTTTATGTCAAAAAACGCAATATGTAAATATGAACAAATACCAAGTCATTGTTTCAAATATCATACTAATACTTGATATAATATTAATAAAAAAACTATCAGAAAAAGCACTATTTACTCATAAATCTAGATTACTCATTATCAATCTACAAAATAAAAATTATTTCATTATTTCTTATTAAAAAATAACTCAAAAATATTTAAAATATTTCAAACATTTTTTCTTTAATGTTATACACTACACATACATACAGTTTATATATATATAACAATGTTTATTGGAAAAACAAGATTTGTTATATGGCATGTAATTTTAATAATTTCAATACAACTGTCAATTGTTATATATAGTATATAAATGAAAAGCAAGAAAATTAAACTTTTCTATAAAAATTATATTTTTCAACATCATGAAACATATTTCTGATCATGATTATGATCAGAAATATGTTTTACCTTCACTATTGATTATTACTGATATGCAAACTGTAGATAAACAACAAATATTAATTTAATAATAATATCAGAAAGAAATTTAAAAAAAAAATAATATTGAATAAAAAATATTCTAAACTGACTTTAATGAAAATAGAAATATTTTAAATGAAAGAATCTTTGTAAAGCATTAGCTGTATGCAATGACCTGTTCTTGACTTGATTTTTATTACTTCATGAATTTTAATTGCCTTGTTATGAGCTTGAGTCAATTATTTTTAATTACTCTATTTTATTGTTTTAACAAATTCAGTAAGCCAATGCCAAATTGTTTATGTACACACAGACAAAATAGTATCAGGTATTGCAGATGTTTAATGTAATCAGAAATTTTCATTTTAGTATAATTTTTATAAAAATTTAATTTTTTATTTCATATGAAATTCAAGAAATGATTATTTTATCTAAATATGATTATCTCAGAAAAAAAAAACAAAAGTAGGTTTTGGCCTGATGTTCTTTCACTTTATAACATTATTGTTATCTCATCTTAAAGCAATGAATCTGAATGAAAAAAAAAACAAATGTTTATAAAACTTATTAGATTTATTTTTTAATAAACCTTATACGTGTTTACACTTTTTCCGTATATTTTTTCCCAATTGGAAATTTCACCAAATTAAATTGCGACCTACTGTAAGTATAAATTAGTATTTATCACAGGATAAACTAAATGATTAAAATATTAAAAAATTTTAAATAAAAATATTTTAACAAAATGAAAATGAAGAATGAAGAGGAACTAGGTGCAGGGCAACTACAAAAGTTGTCAACTGCCGACTTGCTACTGTTGAGACCAGGATGCTTGCTGCGTTGGACAAGTGGCATTACCAGACTCAACCGAGTACCGCCCATTATGACGTCGCCTGTGCCTCTATGGCCACGTGCTCCACGCTGATGCAAATTCCATCATCTACATGGGCCTACATTTGGACATACCCGGGTCCCACCCAAGGGAGTGTTGGTCACACACGCTGCACCACAACCTGCAGGCCATGGGCCTACATCCAGACCAGGCCTACGATTCGGTCAAATAGCGATTCAGAATAAAATTCAGGTGTGTCAACCCCGTCGTCAAGCAGGACTAAGGCCGAAAAGGAAGAACAACAGAAAACAAAGAATGAAATCTATAAAAAGAATAAATTTTATCTGTTTTGTAATAAATTCTTTTGTATATAATTAAAACATTTTTAAAGAAAATGCTTTTGCAAATGATTTTCAATTAGTTACAAGAAAAATTAATTATATATTATAGAAATGAATTTAAATATTTCGAAATTTAAAAAATTTTATGTAGTTAAATATTTCTTCTTATAAGCAAATTAATAGAATCTATTAAAAAAAAAATTACAACCCATAAAAATTAATTATAATGTCAGCTCCTTTTTTAAAAATCTGATTAATAATAAAAAAGATTTTATTTTAAATAAAATCAAGCTGTTTAAATATAAAAATGATTAAAATATTCACATATTTTCTGAAATAATGATATACAGAGAGTTGGAAAATTCGTATTTAAAAACAATGGAGGAAATAAAGTGTGTGATTAAATGTAATAAACCTTCAAATTGTAATCAGTAGTTGAATGCAATTTTGAATGCAATGCATGACATTTCATTATAAATATTGTATAATTATAATATATCAGTAATTAGATGGATTTAAAATATGAATATTTGTAAAAATTATGGGAAAAAATCGCAAGGAATAATTGAAAAATCGTAAACGTCTCTCGAAAAACTTAATGCCATTTACAGTACAAATACCTTCAAATGTCAGTGATCACGACTTTTTATATAAACACGAATTTGAATATAATCCATCGAATTTTATTAATTATAAAGTTATTCTCTTACCAAATGACGGAATCGTCACTTTTATTTAATCCTAATCAACGTCCATATTTGTTCTTTTAACTAAAATCATCACAGATTTCCCAACTAACACTTAAGACAAAATGGAAGATGACAGAATCTAACGCCCTCTAGTGACACATTAAAAATGAAAAAGTGTGTTTTCATTCAAAAACTCTTACAACTTTCCAAGCATTACGAGACTCATTCGAGATCAATAATTTGTGTAATATTAAAAAATTTTTCTTAAGATAAAATTATAATAATAATATTATTATTATACTTTTAGAAAAATAAAAATAATTTTAATAATATATATACGTTTTAAAATTACAATTCGAAAGTAACATTTGTTATTCTTTTTTTTAATTGTATAAAATAACACAAGATTTTATTTGATGAGATAATATATATTTTTATATTTAAAATTTCGTTTCAATAATTAAAAACAATTCTTTTAAATTATAATTTTGTATAAATATCTATTATATACTTTTACTTATTACTTTATTGATCGATTTTTAATTTAAAAATAATCGAAAGACGAAAATTAAAGTAATGAAATTTCGATTTGTTTTCGAAATTATTATCTTCACTAAAAATCGATCGCATTAAAATGATTGTATTTTCTCTACTTGAATTATATATATATGAGATCCTATTTTTCTTTCGCTTTCATCAATATATTATCCACTTAAAATAATTCTGGCACTCGAAATCGTCATACGAAATTCGAATTTAAATAAATGACAAAACATACAATTACGTTTAAATAAAAATAAATTTTTATTATAATTTTTATTTAACAATTCCCCCCCTTTCTTTCCTTTTTTCTTATCTTTTCTTCTTATTCTTTAAACTCCTTTAAATGATAATAAACTCTGTATTTCTTAGAATGTGTGCATTTCTTTGGAATAAAAATTCAAATATCCTTTACATTAGTCGAGAAATTTATAAATTTGAAAATTTTAAAGTAATACTGGACAATGAGAAGGATTAAGTGTAGTAAATTTTCGTATTCCGGCAATTTCGAATGTATAGCATGACAGTTCGTTTCAAATATATTTTAAAGTATAATATATCAATAATTATAATAGTCCATAATATTTTTACGGAAAAACGATAAGAAATAATTCAAAAATCATAAACATCCCTCAACAAATACATACTATTTCTAGTGCAAATAGGCCTATGTTTAAATGCCAGCGATCGCAACTTTTTAGTGTTTTTCTATATTTCATAATACAGGAAGTTTAAACTTCTCTAAAAATATAAATTTATAATGTAATTTTCTGTATAAAATTTTAAAAAATGTAAAGGAAATTTTATTAAAGAAACTCATTGCATCGTTCGATTATGCTTATGTATTAAATAGTAAATTCTTAAGAAAGTGTTATTTAGCAATTAAAATGTTCAAGAGAAATTGGTTTATAAATTGCAGATTGAGATCAAGATAAGAGTTGATCAGAATACCCGTCAAAAACGCCCACCAGTGAGTAATACCACTAAATACCGATAGGATCGAGGCTGACCAACGGATTAACCGTACGAGGTTTTCCAGGATTTTTACGTGTCTAACACTTAAGAAATCCTAAGAGGATAGAAGTTCCATCTGGGAGACACCTCAACCCTTGGAAACTATATCGAGTTACAAGAAGTTTAAGCAGAAAGTGTTGTAATATGTTTTTCGACAGTTCATAGCGTTACCTGCCAGTAAAACATAATATAAATTATACATGTAATATAATCCTCAGTGTTTTACGTAAAATGATGTTGTCGTAGAGATTTGTGAAACTAATTAAACCAATTTAGCACCAACCAACACGCCCACAAAAATGAAATAAAAAAATAATAAAAACTACATTTCAGAAATTTCATTTATAAAGATACCAACATTTAATGTTTAAATACGTAAAAAAGATATATTTTATTATTAAAACAAATAAACTTTTTTGAAAGAATCTAAATTTAAAATTATTCTCTTCAAATAAAGTAAAATTAATTAAAGTGTATAATAGTTATTTCCGTATTGAGATATCATAAAATCAAAGGATGTGGTAATTAAATGAAATCTACATTTATATTTTAAAATAGTTTTCATATATATTTTATAATTTATTTACTTAAAATTTTTAAATTTAAATAAATGTAGTAATAATTAATTAGTTAATAATTCCCGCAAATAAATAAATATCGACTGTATAATTGAGCTGTAAAAGAGGAAGTATTGATACATTGCAATATGTCGCATTCAATTTCCGTTGGAAAACCTCATCGGATGTCACTCGATGAGTTCTTTTCCTTTACTCGAGTCGATAAAATATCAAATAATTATATATAAATAGTCATAGTAATTTATAGATATATATATAAACGATAAATCTTTCATAGTACCAGAAAGAAACTTATTTTAAACATTGACAGTGTATCTCTCAGTAATTGTTATATAATAATTTTTATTTTAAATTGTTTTGGATATTTAATATATCATGATAGAAAGAGAAAAAATTGTATACAAATTGTATTTCAAGAATTACATTACAGTATTGCTTGTCATTTAGATAAAATGAACGTATAGTTTGAAGTTTGGATCTGCTTACTCGTGAGTTACATGACACTGCAAAATATCATTACGTCATTAGGTCACTTCGTAATGTTAATGCATAAATTTGAAAAATGCTGTGTCAAAAATGCAATAGATTATTTTTAAAAATCATATTACGTAATATTTTTATATGACACAATTTTTTTGTTTCAATGTAAAAGACTCCAAATAGTTATAAAAATATTTCATACGTATTTGTGTAATAAAATAAGATTCTAAAATAATTTTTATTTATAAATAATATAATATAAAATGTTCGAATTTCTGATTTTTTTCGGCCCGGGAATATAAACTAAATTCAAGCTTATAGTAGGCAAATTACTTTTATATTATAACTAGAGCGACCATATACATGTATGAACAAAACAAAGTCAAGAAAGTCTTTTTGTAACCTTTAATTACAATATCAGATAGTAGTTTTGCAAAATGCAGAGCAAATGTAATCGCAAAAGAATATAAAACCAAAAAGCGGCAAAATGCCATATTCTCCCAACAGCGGGGTAATATGGTTAATGCGAATGATTTTTCCACTCTTTTGCCGTTGCCATTGGCAATCTACTATTTTTAGATGTTTTCCCCTTCTTGGCTTCCCAGAATAGCTTCTTGATGTAGGTATTTTGGAAAACAGGTGTTGAAGAAGAGAGAGAAACAGACCACCTTAGACATGTTTTTCAAGAAGCCAGCTGCCAAAAAACAAAGGATGGAACAAGAGGAGTGACCCTGCAAGCCCCGGTAGCCTCTCCTGAATCTGACTCCGATTAAAAAACAATAAAAAGAGACCCGCTGCAATGTGTAAAAAGTGTGTGTCTGTATGAATGTGTTCCTTCACCTCCTCCTCACAACATCTGACTACCCAGCAAAATTGGTGACTGCTGCATTTTCATTTTTTTATGGTACAGTACGGTTATTTCATGCTGCGGAACGAATTAGATGTTTTAACATGTATTTCTATGGGGAAATGCGTTTCGTATAACGGACTTTTCCCTTAAAACGGACGTGCACCTGAAACGGATTAAGTACGTTATATGAGGCACCACTGTATTTCGTGCAACAGGAGGAACAAATACAGAAATTTTATAACAGAGCACATGTAGTAATTTTATGTGTAAAATGTAAGTGTAGAACTGAACCGATTTTTGCAATAGAATTTGGTGATAGTTTCTCTTCAAATCGCAAAAATTACTTTTATTGTAGTTTTTATCTAATTTTACTTGTAACCTTTCAAGTATGGCGTCCCAGGATTGGTGAATTATTGTCCCTAAATTATTGTTTATTCTGTTTTTTTTTCATTCTTTATGTTTATATGTTCATATAATTGCCTTTTGTAATTATTAGATTTTTCTTTTTAATTTTAATCGTATTTATATCAATTTGGCATCCGTGATTATTACAATGTTCTGCAACGGCAGAATTTGCATAATTTCCTTTGATTGCTCTTATGTGTTCTTTTATTCTATTATCTAATTTCCTTTTGGTTTTTTCGCCAATATAAGTTCTTGACGGGTCACGATTACAATTAAATGCATAAACTATTTCTTTTTATTCCAATAAATTAATTTGTTTGTCGGATTTATGATATAAATAACGTTTAAATAAATTATTTTTTTCGGGTATTAAATTTACTTTCCCTTTTAAAATATTTTTCACTCTCAAAAATTTTTCGTACATAAATTTACACATTTTTTATCTTTATCAAAATTTTTAGTTTTTATGCTATTACAATTAATCCATTTTAACCATTTTTCTAAAATCTTTTCGGTATAACCATTAAGTAAAATCATTTTTATTACTTGCTCTATTTCTATATCCTGATTTTGTAATTTACTAGTTCTATTTTTAATTTTATCAATATACATTTTTAAGATATTAAATTTCATAGCTTGTGGAACGTCAGATTTATAATGAAGTACCCTTGGTATTTGCATAGGTTTTATAAATTTTTGGTATTCTAAATTATTATCAGTTCTCTTCATGGTTATATCTAAATAATTTATACTGTTAGTTACTTCTTTTTCAATTTCAAATTGTATGTTAGTTTCTATTGCGTTTGCCTGTTTTAAAATTAAATCATTCACTAGTCTTTCTACTATCAAATAAAATAATGCAATCGTCTACATACCTATTATAAAATATTATTCCTTTTATGTCTTTAATATTTTTATCTATTTCTATCATAAAAATTTCGGCAATTCTTGGACCTATGCATGTTCCCATTGGTATCCCTTCAGTTTGACTGTAAAAGTTTTCGCCATACTTGAAATGATTGTTCTCCATTACTAACAAACACAATTTAATAATCCAGTTTGGTGCATTAATTTTCTGTAAAGATTTTTCAATATTATTTTTTGTTATACTAGGATACCGTATTTTACGGACTATAAGACGCACTTTTTTCTTCGAAAAATTGCCTCCAAAATTCAGGTGCGTCTTATAGTCCGTAGCGTCTTATAGGTATTTTTTTGTCTTTTTAAATTGTTTAAAAATTAAGGTGCGTCTTATAGTCCATAAAATACGGTACATATTTTTTATGTCTAAAGATAACAATTTGGTATATTTATTAATTATAATATTTTCATCATTTAATTTGTTTAATAATATATCAACATTTTTAAAACTATAATCGGAAGTTTCTAACATATTAAGGTTATCTTTTAAGAATTTTTCTAAATTATAGTACACACAACTTTTAACAACTATTAACAGTCTATACTTAATTGGATTTTTATGTGTTTTTACTCTAATATTAAATTTTGGTATGCGATTATTTTCACTTTTAATTTTTCTGTATTCCTCTTCTCTTATTAAATCTTGTTTTTTAAAGCTTCTAATTCCTTATTTAAGCCATTTTGTATACGTTTTCTAGGATCATTTGCTAGTAATTTATAACCTCCTCTTTGTATTAAATCTTTAATTATTTCATTCTTCTTTTCTGACTCCATGACTATCGTTTGTTTTGTTTTGTCACCTTGAAAGTAATTCTAGATTATTTTCTGTTAAAAATTTTTAACGTTATCTAAGTATCTTTTATAGGTTTTTCCTTTGTCTATAGTTTTCTTTTTTTTAATTTTTGGTTTTTTAAAATGGCTTGTATACCTTTCCTTGTTGTTTCTCTTTCTTCCTCTGGGATTTTCCATAGCAGATGCTTAGCTGTCGCTATTGTGCCAAATTTTTAGACACCAGTATAAAGTCCTACTAATAAGCAATGTTCGAGTAGACAATTACAATAATATAAATAAATTTATTTGATTTTTGTATCATAAATCGCAATTAGTTATGCCAATATCAAAGTACTAACAGAGAAAGTGACAATTTTAAGTTTTTACAAGTAATGCCACCTCATATTAATTCCCTTATTAGGAATGTCTTTTTAAAATTATTCCGTAAAAACTGGCCCGATTTATCAATAAAAGAACATGTAAACAGCGGCGTAGCTACCGTGGAGCAGTTGGAGCTAATTGCTCCAGGAACACGATTCACGAGGGCGCCAAATTAGAAAGGGCGAAAATAAAAACTTGTAAAAACATTTGTAAAAAAATGTTTGCATATAATAATTAATCAAAACTTATTTAAGAAGCAGCGTGTCATAACACTGTCTTAGTTCTTTGGCTATATCAATTGAAAAAACAATAGCTTGTCAACTTGATCTGGAAAAAGTGATCGACCGATTTGCAAACGAAAAAGCGAGAAAACAACAATTTTGAAGTTTTTTATTATTTATTATTATGTATTTGTTATGAAACTAAACTCGCATACATTTTGTCAATACAGTTTACATACTGTGTAGTAATTATTATTAGTACTCCGTACTTAAAGAATTAAGTTGTTTTATTATTATATAATATTATAGTATTATTATATTGTTAAATATAATATTATTAATATTAATAATATTAAATACAATTTAATATTATTAAATTATTAGGGTATACTATAGATTACTCCCTATGGAATTTCGTGTGTTTGGGTATATATCTGAACTCAAAGGACCGAGACGAGTTCAACGATACTCTACTTTTGGACCGGAGACGAAAAATAAAAAAGTTATCATACTTTTTTCGGCGATCGCGCGATGATAGGGAGTCGCGTCGCTCTCCGCTAAGTCGGCCTCGCTATCGCGGGAGTCCCGTCGCTTGCCGTTAAAATTGCCTTTAGTAGACGTTTCCCCCCTTTTTTTACTTTGTTCAAGAACTACCGTGAATCGATCACTAGTTTAGCACATGGCGGCGTGTGGTGGCGCCCATACGAGAGGTCAGTCGGGCCGCCATGTTCGTTGCCATAATTAACATTAACCAAAATGGCGATCGCGCGATGATCGGAAGTCGCGTCGCTCTCTCCGCTCTCGTATCGCGTGTTTAACCCTACTGGAGATGACCGTAGTCCGACATTATGGTTTGCAGACTTTACCGCAAGATGGCAGTACTAGCAACTATGGTGCAGTCTTCATGAGAGCATTAAAAAGTATGGTAACTTAAAAAGTGTGATAACTTTTTTATTTTTCGTCTCCGGTCCAAAAATAGGGTACCGTTGAGCTCGTCTCGGTCCCCTGAGTTCAAATATATAATCAAAGTCCTGAAATTCCATAAGGAGTAATCTATAGTACACCCAATTATTAAATTAATACAATTTAATAAAATATAATATTATATAATATTATAGTTTATTAAATTGGGTTAATGTTACTTATGATAGGGAAGACGGCGACAGGGAATTTTTTTCTACCCTACATTCTAGACGGCGACGAGGAGATTATTTCTACCCTACGTTCGACGTGGCCGCGTTTCCGGTCGCCATCACAAAAAAACATAAAAATAATAATAATAAATACAAATAAAAAACAGGATAACTTACTTTGTTACTGAGCTTTTTCCCTTCTACCTTCTAAGTCGTCTATGTGGTTATATCCCTTCCATTCGTATGTGAATACTATGCTGCCGGAATTCTCACGTATTTCGATATTATCCAATTCAGAGTTATTTCAGATCTCTCATTAACCTGGCATATAAAGGAAATGTCTTGTTTTCCCGGCATATACCTCCAACGACCCATTTAGTACTTTTCATGTTTCGTCCTTTCCCATATTTACGTTTACATATCACTGTTTTATCTATTTCCACCGTTTTGCCAACACCTATTTTAAACGATGTCAAATTATGTAAAGACACTAACATAACGAAACGTATGTGGTTCGACTAGTCTGTGCCTGCCTTTTTAGAAATACCCGAGGAAATTGCCGAATTACTCGTCGTGCACTCTCAGGGCCGGATTATCGAATAGGCAAAGTAGACAAATGTCTAGGGCCCGTAATTCGGAGGGGCCCGGCTTCAGTGCAGAAGATTTCTCTGTTTCAAAACGAGTTAAAAATTATTTAAGAAATTGGATAGGACAGAAAAGGCTGTATTTAACAATACCTACTAAGCTCCGCTCGACTAGCCATTATCTAAAAAAAAAAAGGTCAACAGCCACCCGTGCGTCAGAAGTAATGTGCGCCACGAGATCTCTCGCACCATCTAGAAATATTCCTAGGGCCGCCTCTCGTGGTAGTACTGATGTATGGTTGTGATTTATTTTCTAAATCTAAACTTATACGTCGCGACATCGCAGATTCGATATAGCGTTCAAGTTGCTCGAGTGCGAAGATATTACAATTCAATAGTGTTTTATAAAAAAGTTAAAAAGTTATGAGTGACACCACGATATCCCCACCGGGTGTCACCCATACTAGCTACGCTAATGTCACTTTATATAAGATTTGTTTAGATGCAACTTATTTAAATGGGGCCCCAATTTAAATTTTGTCTAGGGCCCGCTAGAGGCTTAATCCGGCGCTGTGCACTCTAAACCAATATAGTGCCATATGAATGTCAAAATATTCGCCCGTGACATATTGCCACATTTCCCTTTGAACGTTCCTTCGAAAGCCGAACTATTCCGCCAGCATTTTCGGCAACGCATCACGCATGATTTCCGGTCGCTGCGATAACTCAATTTTCATGTTTGGCCACATTTCTGGCAAACTTCCTCGGTGTGTTGGAGGCCCAGTTTTACGGCAAATTTCAGTCCGCCATTAATTCTTTTGTCTAATCCTAGTTCAGAAGACTCTGCTTCGATTAACTGATAAAATCGTCGCCCAGTACACTCTTTCCAAAATTCGTCCGATTCAATATCGCAATTCGACACGACTAACTTGTGGAATATCTTTCCAAAAAACGCAAAAATCGCTTAGCCAATTTTTCAATAAATAAATTCCAATCGCTTAAATTCAAAAGGAAAATTATTATTATTATTATTAATTATCTTATAATAGAAAAATTCCAAACGTCAAAATAATCTTTTCGCACAACACGTCTTCTCCACTTTCGGGGAAAAAAATTGCATAATTGCCGATCATTCACGTCAAAGCGCCCTCTACGGATTTCATTACTTGATAAAATCCTCGTTCGAGATTATCGGAGGAGATTGAATCTCCTTTATTTTATTTATTTATTGAATCTCCTCCGATAATCTCGCTTCTCCGTTTCGAGGTTACAGAAAACGCGGCCACGTCGGACGTAGGGTAGAAAAAGAATTTCCCCGTCGCCGTCTTCGCTACCATAGATAACATTTTATCATTTTAATATCTTATTGTTGAAATGCCTCGAATCTCAAATAAATTAAATAATTAGATACAGTATCGAACAATTAGATACAGTATAGATGTAGATATCGAAAAATAATTTAATGGGACTGTCGCATAACATAATTCCTAATGTTTGTTTTTTGGAATAACCATTAATTCCGGACATTCCTGCTGAGAGTTGCGGTAATGTTTGATCAACAATCATAAAATCCCATTTTGACTGCGCAAGCTTTGTTGCATCTATGATAGGCGATTTTTACGCCTTTCCATTCTAGTCATCTAACATGCCAATGCTTCACTTCCTTTTCATCTTCTCGTTTTTCTGTCCATAAGTTAAGATGAAGCCTTTAATGTCCTCATCTCGGCTTTTATTTGAACGAGTTTGTACGGCTTCGATCATTTCCTCCGTAAAAAATTGTATCATTGATAATGAATCACATGGCTGAACTCCACCTACTAATAAGAATCCAAATAACTACCATTAATACCAATAACATTTAATACCGATAATAAATTGTATAGTTATTGTATATTTACTACTGCATCGAAAAAAACTTTTGTGCCTTGTTAAGTTAACACGGAAGAAAGAAATATTGAAATTCCTAAAATGCATTCTGGGTAAAATAAAGTTGTTAATTGGCTAGTAATTACAACATCTGTAGATCGATAATTCCTAGAAAATTAAGGTGTTTAGACCGGATATATACCGAAATAAAACAATCAGAATAGTAGCAATGTGTAAATTACGGTTTAGTCTTGTGTTTCTGTAGATATGAAATGTCATTACTAAACAAAAATTAAGAAAAGTTTTTTCAATAAATTTTAATTTTAAATAAATTACACTACAAACGCAACATTTTATTTTTCTAATGCTTACAATAACCCCATAAATGTAATGTAAAAAGTCAGTTTTTTCTATTGAATACCTCAAAAAATTAAAATAAAAAGACATCTGATTTGAATATCTGTGAGGGAATGTCCGTAGGAATGTTCCGATATTAATAGTTTTCTGTCTTAAAATTCTACTATTACAACTAACAACTATTTGCTATTGTACAAAGATAAAAAAACGAACACAATTATTTAAATGCTGTATAATATGACAGTAATTTCGAAACAAAAAATAAAATTATTAATTCACAAAAGTCACTTAAAATATTTCACATAAAAAATTTAATAAATAAGCATATTCATTGTTTCGATCTGCATTGTTAAAGAAACAATATTTATCGGAAGACAATGAAGAAGATTTTTTCCGTATTGTGAGAGTTTTACTTGGCAATTATTTCCGAGTCTATCGTTTGGACTTTCGCAAGGCTATGGACTTTCTATTAGTACAACGGTTGAGTGCCCCGGAACACGACTGGACCTAACGTGGGACCCGGGAACTCAACTGTTGTAGCAATTGAAAGTTTATAGCCTTGCGAAATTCCAAACGATAGATTTGGAAATAATCGCTAGATAAAGCTCTTGCAATACGTATCGAAGATAATGAAGAAAATGAAGAGTTTGCCTGATTGTTCTGATGAAGCACCCGGAGACTCACATCCATGGCTTGTTGATACACTCACGTCAGTGACACGAAATTCGTTCAAGATTGCTGGATATTTAGCAGTGGATCAATCAGCATGGATTTCATTGGTAAAAGATTCTACTTTCTTCATTTCTTAACACATCTGTACAAACACCTCTCACGGTAACATTTACAGTTGAATCATTAACTATTTGTTCGTCATATTCATTCGTTTACATATCACACGTCATCGATGTAAACAACACCATCACATAACAAACACTTCCCAAAATTCAACATCCATTTTTAAGTTTTTCCGCCCAGTGGTCGCTAAAAGGATTTTTTTGTAAGCTTACTTTGTTTTGGACCAGGCCCACAATGGGCAGCAGGATGGTGAGGAGCGGTACCATCATATGGGAACGGACTACCACCCAAAAAATCCTTAGTTTGTCGACCCGTCCGTACTTGATTCTAGGTTCCCTAGAGCAGTGGAGCGCTCGGCCATTTGTTCATCGTATCAAACACGTAAATTCTCATCCCGGATATAGAAACACCACATTGTAATTTGGACTGGCAATTGAAGTGGCTGTGATACTATGTATATATATACACACACACACTATAATTTATAACTGAATCTCCTTCAAACAGCCTTGGTTATATTTTCTTATATTTTGTATATATTTTCGGGTCGAAATTTGTTGTCAATCCGACGCTGATCAAGAGCATCTACAGAATCCATTTTGTAACAGAACCATGCATAGAGCCAAGATACTTGAAATCAAATATATTAACCTCTTTCGTGTTAGACGTTACAACGAACAAAGCGAAAATTGGGGGAAATATTTATTATTGATTTTTATTTTGCTTACGTTATTATTTTAATTCTAATTTATTGTTAATTTTAAATTATTATTAATAGTCATATCTTCATAAAATATATACTTTCATATTACTTTGAAATTTTTATCTTTACTAATATTTATTTCTGCAGAGGGAGAAGCTTTTGTCATTTGCTTCTGTGTTGATTTTGGGCCCACTAGTAGCTACGCGGTTCCGTTCCCTGAACGCTGTCAGCCGATTGCAGAAACAACGTTTAAACGCCGGCGGCAATTTAGAGATCGTGTAGACCGCGGTTCAGAAAAAATTTCATTGCAGAGACGGCGTTTCTCACTTGCCCCAGTTTAAACAGCGATTACAAGCAAGTCATTTGACCTACTTTCTAGACTCCTTTGATAGCGGGTTTAGACACCATTTTATTTGAGTAGAAGTCGCCGTATTCATTTGTTGGCCGCAAAGTTTGTTATAATGGATATTGTTCATTTAATAAATCTCGTAAACGAGACGAATCAAGAAAATTATTCATCTTGACAATTACGAAGACAGAAAGGAAAATATGAGATAGGAATAATCCTTTAGAAATCTGTTCCGAAGACGAATTTCGAATTCGGTATAGATTTTCTAAATCTGGATTTGTTCGTATTAACGACGAAATTACCATTTTATGCCACCGGAAGCTTCCAGAGGGTAGCCGGTGATCTTATCGGAGTTTATGTCTCTACTGTGTGCAGATATTTATCAAACTACCATTAAATAAATTTAAAAAGTTTTTGTGTAGTGATACAGACGTTTACAATAAGAATGAAGTCTTGTTTAACGAACAAGTTATTC
Source organism: Centruroides vittatus (assembly GCF_030686945.1). Classification (NCBI taxonomy): domain Eukaryota; kingdom Metazoa; phylum Arthropoda; class Arachnida; order Scorpiones; family Buthidae; genus Centruroides; species Centruroides vittatus. The sequence continues at coordinate 7,014 of NW_027121829.1, read as the reverse complement.
GTCAAACAAGCTCTCAGCAAGATCTTATTCGGAATAACATCTTGCTGCGAGCATACCGACAAGGAAACGACAAAGAAAATTCGTTCTGTATTATCTCCCACGCAATATTTTTCATCCCCCGAATAACCTTTTTCTTTAACTGCAGGATAATTTTTTATAACTTCCGCGAGGACACTTTTATGCTTCGGAAAAATTCCGGCATGATTTGAACACGTTGTTCGTCGCCATTTTTCTGACGTCATAAATGAATGACCTGATTGGTTAAACGACACCCGAGGAGAGGGAAGTAACAGGAAAGAAAGTAAGGCCAACGTTTTGCCGAGATTCGTTTAGATGGCGTTCAGAAATAGACGACCGTCGTCTTTGCAACACATTTTAAACCGCGGTTCATCCAGCCAACGTCTATATGCCGTTCGGCTGTTAAACGTCGTTTAACGTAAACTCGGTCTCTGCAATCGGCTGTGTGAGCTTGGTCGTGGGTTCGCACCTCGCCAGGATGGGCTGGCCACCTGGAGTTTTCCGGGTTTTCTCGACGTCTGTAACTCCTGAATAGGGGCCAGTTACTCTTACAAGACCTCCCGGAAGGCATTATTTTTCTGCTCTCACGTAAAGCCAAGCAGTCAAAATCTTCGGCCGGATTGTCGGATGCTAGCACCAAGCACTTTCGGAGTTATAGCCAGAGGGGCAGCACATTCCATAGATAGATAAATTATAATTGAATAATCTGTTATCAACTTTTTCGACCATGTTTATGCCGAAGGTTGGTATATTCATTAACGATATTGACAAAGTATATTTTAAATATTATTCATTAACTTCTCCGAAACCGTTTAACCGATTTAAATAATTTTTTGCATACACATAGAATCCATTTCGATCTAAGTCGTGACGCAAACAGAGTTTTAAAATTTGACCTGTCGCCGGAGATATACAATGTGAAATTTAAGTCTACAGGCGAGCAGAGCGAGGAGTCCGGCCCACACGAGCAGACATTATATATATAGGCCTACTAATAAATGTAATTTCATTTCACTTTCGTTTGTTTTTAACTAGCTGATTGCCAGTCATTTATTCCTTTCGTTAAAGAATTGTACCGGTAATAATTTTTATTGTTTCTATCCGAAAAAACCAACAGGATTCACAGTACGCAATATTTAGTTTGAGGGATAACAGTCATTTCTGTTAATTTCGTGTTCTGCTTTTGTTTTATATGAATATTATTTAACAAACAAAGAACGTTTGGTATCGAATGTTAAGGGAAAAGGACCTTTCGGTCTGTATGATTCTAGATTTAAAATTTGCTTTCGTGTATTTTTATCAGTAATATCGACTGGGTACAATGCGCGATTGGAAAACAATAAAATGTACTTACTGCTGTAGGACTTTCGTTGTTTTTATTTCTAAATGATGGGCTGTGGCGTTGTATCTGTACTCGCTCTTTCCAAACTTTCTGCTATTCTATACGACTTTCTTCACGTTCATCTGGTCTGGTACATTGTCAAAATCAAGTTTTTCAGCCGTTATCGATTTGAAAAATCCGTCTAGTTTTGGTACTTTTTAAATCTACTTTTCGCAATTTTGTCTTCTGAAAATCACTTAAATGTTTTTGCTTGAAACTCATTTTAAATTCTATGACATAAAATAAAAATACCAAGTTCTCTGGCATCAGAAAGTGAAAATATTCTCATATAACTATTATTAACACCACACGTTCTTCTGGAATGCAGAAAATTGTTAAGTTTTCGGGAACTTTCTCTTCGTTCCAGTGATAGTTCGTTTCAGATCACGCAGTTGAAAATGAACGATAGTTCGAAATTCTTATAAATTGAATTCACGTGATTCTGGGCTCATCCAATTGACGAGCACTTTGTTTTCGTTATCGACTAAATGCTATTTATCAGTCAAAACCCAGCATGCTTCACTGATAAATAGCATGCCAATACATACTCAATGTGTTGGCCATATGTACGAGTTATCGATCATTCATCTAATTTTGAAAATTTCAAAACATCAGACAGAAATTGTAATTGAAAATATTATTTGTATTTAAAATAATTATTCGTGCGTTTTATTATATTTATACATTCTATAAGAAATTAACTAGAATTTTTTACTTAAAATTGTTTCACAGTCCGATGGTTGACCGATCATCTTTTATTCGAGTCAGTGTTAGATTGAAATAATCTTATTTCTGTACATATTTATAAATTCTAATATCGTGGCATAAGATATCAATGTTTTGTGCGAATGGTTTAATATTTGTTCTATTGCGGTCGAAGTTGTACATATGGTTATCATTTTACTTTACTGGGTCGAAATGCTACCGCCCTTCTGTGACCTTTGACAATCAACTGTGAAATTCCGATCGTGAGTTGGGAAGGGAGAGAGTTGGTGGTAAGTCTTTTATATGTCGTGAATCGCTCTGAATCATTGTATTCGGTTCGTTTCTTTGTTCTTATATTTGTAACCAACGTAATTAAGTGCAATAAATATACTTTACTTGAGTTTCCAACTTATTCGAGTCAACGAGCATATTTATCAACAACGTAAAGTGTTTCTCGAACTTTATTCTTTACAAAAGGGATCTGTGTGTATACCTTATTACTAATTTAAAAATGTGTTTCAGTTGCGGGGTCTGCAAGAGAGAGATTGTCTCGTCCCTTGCCTGGATGCAAAACAAGTGGAGAGACAACTTATAAAATCATAAATAAATTGGAAAGCTTTTTTGAACGAAGTTTAATATCTAAGAAATTCAATATTTATAGCTTTAAAACAAAATTTTATAGTACGGTACAAATAATCGTTAATTTCAGCAAATCGATTAATTATATTGATTGATTTCTTTTATAATCGATTGTACAAATCGAGGAACAACCCAGTATTAGGATCAGCCTACTTCTAATTGTGTGAGCGCATCCAGTCGCCCAGTCCAGCAACCAATCCCAACACTCAAGCTTTTCAAGACGAGTAATTAAATTAAACATAACTTATTGTTTTTAACTGGATTTTCATATACAAACTACAATACATTTTATCACTGTTAAAAAATATAAACATTTATTTCTGTTATCTATTCTCTGTTTAGGTAAGCATTTTTACATTGCTTATAATTTTATGATTTTTGAAATTTTTAAATGTAGTTCAATTCATCTAATATACTATCCTCGTTAGTCTTCTGTGTATCGCAACCATCCAATTGTAAACTTTAACTTGCTTCCCACTTCAACCTAAAAAAATTCAAATATCTGTTATTAAAAAAGTTTTAATAAAGAAAATTAAAATATAAATTTTAAATTAAATTAAATTATACAGAATTATAATGCCTAATTTTAAAATATCATAATTAAAATGTAAATTAATTTTTGAAAATTGTAATATAATAATATAATGTCAAAAAAGGAAAACCTGCCTAAATGGAAAAAAATTCGGAACGGAGCGATTTCCTTTGTTAAATTTTAACTTAACCCAAATAAAGCGGAAAATTAAGTTCCACTTGCGGACAAATTAAAATTGCCTCCAGATATAACGCACATGAGCACGACAAACGTTCATTTTTATAGTAAAAGTGATTTGCTATATAAACGAACGTAAGTATGTGACGTTTATCTTTAAAAAAAATACAACCACCCATTTAAAACGGTAATATAAACTTCCAGTTTACAAAGGTTTTACTGTATATAAAGGTAATACTTTTTTTTTTAAATATTCTTTCTGTTCTGTGGGCACCAGAAGAGCCTTTGTATCGATCATGAGTTCGGTCAGGTCGACAATGAGAATGGCTGAGTAGCAAGCCACGGAGCAGCGCATTTAGGAAACAGGGCATTTATTTATTTCAAAAATACACGTAGTCTTACATTTAAAAAGAGATATTTTGATCCTATTCGTAAATTCATCATGAAATCAATATATATAATCAGCTGTGATATGACATATTTACAGTGGGCAAAAGAACAAATAATAACGAATATTTATTTATTGTGAAATCGTCGCAATGCTAGACTGCAATTTTTAATTTATTTAATTTAAAATATATGCTCTCCACCTAAAATTAGTAGTGTCTTGCTCTTGTTCATCATTCTTTCCCGTTAGCAAGGAGTCGTGTCGGTCATCTAACGCCTTTCAAAGGAAATTTTTTTTAAATTACGTGACTTTCGGTTTACATTGGACAGTTAATTGAAGTCTCCTGTGTCTAAGCTCTCCATATCTGGTCTTAAATTTAATTTATCTAACACCGTTCTCGAAATTAAGCAAAGACAAGCAGACAGCAGGACGACAATGGGAATTTTTAGGTCTACAATTTTTCCAAATTGCAGCCCAATAGGACACTGGCAAAATTCCAAATATCTATTCAGTTTCATACAAGATTATTTACATGCTTTCATGATTTGTACTTTCAAAAATCAGAGGTTAGCATTGACCAAAGATACTTAATCATCGATCTTCATTTAACCGCCCATTCCTACCATCGTATCGAAAAATTGACTGCGATTTCAGTTCGACCTTTTCTCCATTGTTAAAAAACATAAAATTACCGGTTCAGTCATTGATTTGCCTGGGCGCGGCCGAAAATGGAAGACCACTAGCACCTATAATCGAGACATCGTTGAAAAGGTTAGAAAAATAATGATAGTTTTCTATCTGAAGATCGAGGTGACTCCACAGTTCGAAATCGCATTCAGGAAGCTGGATTTAGGAGTTTCACGAGGAAAAATTCTTTCTTGAGCAAGCGTACATGACGAGTCGATCGGCATTTGCAAAAAAAGCACGTCAATATGTCCGACGCTTTCTGGGAAAAAATTTTATGGTCCGACGAGTCCAAATTTAAACTTATGCTCGGACGGATGGCAGAAAGTTTGGAAAAGGCCCAGGAAAGAGTTCAAGCTGGCATGAATGCGTGATACCACGAAATATGGTGGTTGTAACGTTATGTTTTGTGGTTCCGTGGTAGCCAAGGATGTTGAGGAAGCTTGAATTTATTGAAGTATTGTCAATGTACGTTCTTAACAAAAATCTCTTTGTTTCTGCTGTAAAAGTGGACTTGGCTGATGACTTCATCTTTCAGCAGGATAACGACTCAAAGCACATTTCCGCATTGCGAAAAATTTTCTTTTTTTGTTAAAATACAAGTCAACCTTCTGGAATGGTCTTTGCAGAGTCCTGATTAAATCCCTTTGAGCATCTACGAACTGTTTTAGACAAACAGCTCAAAGACAAAAGATTTAAGAAGAAATAAGATATGAAAGAGGCGTTATTAGAGATCTAAAACAGCCTCAGTAAAAATACAACTAGAAAGTTGGTATAATCAATACCAAAGGACTGAGAACTTGTGATAAAGGCCCGGGGAGGTTCAGCAAAATATTAGAATATATCTTTATGAGTAAATAAATGTTTGTCTGCTTAAAAAGTAAAATGTTTGATTAATTTTTTTTTTGCATCTAATTTAGAAGTGATCAACATTTAACAATTCAAACTAGCTTTGATCTGCATAAGTCAATATAAGCAAACCCAACAGCTAAAATCTATCAACAAAAGTTCTATCCTATTGTATAAAAATCATGATGTTAGTTTTATGCAAATAATGATTAAACCAACTAAGCTGAGTTCATACGTGAAATTTTACCAGTGTCTGATTACTTTTCTTGCCCACTGAAAGTAGCCGATATCAATTTTTTGAGGTTGTAGTTAAAGTTTTATAAAATAAACTATCTTATAAAAATTTATATATGGGGATGCTCTAACAGATAGAGCATTCCTGTAAACCATCTCTATCTGTTAGAGCATCCCCATATATCTGTTGTAATATTAATAAATATCCTTTTCCAGAACTAACAAATGTTCAAAAATATGTTTTATCTGATTTAATATAACTTGGCTTTACTAATGAAATTCTGTGAAAAATGCAACGTACAGTATTTAAAGAACATTTGCCAATCAAATGCTTCAAAACATGTTTTATCTGGACACATTTTTGATTCTTATAATCTTTTGAGTGCTTGTTTTCGAGTTTTAATTATATTTTATATAGATTCATGTTTACAAAATTCTTTTTATTGCATAAAAACTACACGTATATTTTAAAAACCAAAAGAAAATTACTATGACTTCAGGAAGGTTTCCCTTATAGAATGCACCCGGTAATATCATCGCTGAAGGCTGAGAAGCTGGTGGTCGGCATGTCAATTGTGATCGTGAAATGGAAGTAATAACACAGTGTTCGGTGCCTATACGCACAAAAATATCCATTTCAGAAGCATAATCTAGATTTTTACCCTATAATTAAAAATAAGATAATTTATAAAAACCGGTGTAAAATATTTGTCATTTCAAAGTAATTTTCAAATTAAAACTTACAAGGATTGTTAAATAATCACTTCTAAAATTCTTTATACAGTTTTTGTCATCAAATGATAAATATGTAGGATCAGGATATATTTGGAATTTATGAAATCCAATTTTGCTACTCATATTTTTTACTTCTTCCACATTATCCATTTCAAATCCATAATCTAGTTCCAAAACTTCGTTATCCTTCACAACATAAGGTATTGAGGGACTTTCACATTCCATTTCTTTTGGTGATTTTACTGTACAGTTCTGAAATTTTAATTTTAATAGGTTGATAAAGACCATCTAAACTCTACCTTTTATATTTACTTTATGTAAAAATAATTATAATAATACAAAAAGTTTGGATAATTACTTATTACATTTTCTATTAATTTAAGTTTAGTTTTTCCCTTTGTTATTACAATAGAAAACTTACTTCTTGAAAAAGTATGTTATCAATTTCTTGTTAAAAGTATAAGTAATTGTTTAAAATACTATCTAGATTGGCAAACTAGAAAAGTTTTCATAAAAGGATATCACTAGGGATGCAATATTTGTTACATATTTAGCTGTTTTGCCAACAATTCCTTCATATTGTACTGGCATGTAATACAAATTTGATAATGTAGTACATAATCCAGACATATTGACATTATTGAATATAATTACATATACAAATTGAATGTA
>NW_027121828.1:0-8868 GCF_030686945.1 Centruroides vittatus | reverse complement strand
ATTAGTTAACCAGCAAATGTAAGTAGTTACATACTACACTTTTATAATATGTAACAAGATAAAATTAAATGTTTCTGTACAGATTATTTTAACAAGAAAATTATGCATTACTAATTTACCAAATAACAATTGAAAATCAAATAACATCAATAATTATAAACATTCAAAACTTACACTTCTATACTTTTCATTTTCAAAGATTAAATACATCTTTGGTGATTCAACTGCATCCAAGTTAGTGCCTTCTATATATACTGTTAAACCGCCACTGAAAAATGTAATAAATAAAAATGAAAATGAATATACTAGTTTATAAAGTTGATTTTATAAAATGAACTGATCAATAAAAATTATTTGTAAATTCTGCACATAAAACTTACAAACACAAAACAACTTGTTACACAAGCTGAGAAAATAAAATAGTATATAAAATTAATATTTTAAATTAAAATGATTTTGATGTTTTAATAACAATAATCTGTTTTAGATTCTCTGCATTAATTTTTGTTGTTATTTTACGAAATTTGAATTGTGCTCATTATTTGAAGTTTTCAGTTCATAAAAAATAGACTAAACAAATAAGGCTTAAATACATATCTTGAATATTTTCTTGCATATGTTTTAATATATAAAATTTCTAACAGGCATTGTTGATATTTTACAAACTGAAAACCTTTGAAAATATTACAGGAATTCAAATTTTGAAATTACTATATTGGATCCCAATGTGTAATGTAAACTCTGTAGACTTGTCTTTTAATGCAAGTAATCTAGTAATCTGAAAATAATGTATGATAATGTAAGAAAAATTTATAAAGACGTAGAATATTAAAATTTTTTCTATATATTTTAATATTTATAAAAACTAAACAAATTTTATTAAATAATAAATGTACATATTATTTATTTATTTTCAAATTACTTCAATTTTTGTACAAAATAGAAAAAACTCTTTACTTTTTTAAAGAATTGTTATAATTATTAAGTCTTAAACAATTTAAAAAGTAAATAAAATATTTTCTTTAAAGTCTCACCTTGGTATGCCTTTAAGAACATTTTTCTCATTATATAACTGAGACTGTACAGAAGTTATTATAGGATTGTCAACATATTGAAATTGTTGTTCAGAAATTCTAAAATCATTATCAAACTTTATTCTAACATTATCTTTTATAATGCTTTGAGAAGGTGAAGTAATGCATTCAATAACTTTTGTTTTTCTTCTACAAAAAAAAAAAAACATAGTTAATAACAATCAATTATATAATGTTTAATTACATTGTAATAATAAAAATTAGAGTAAGCAAGTGTGAAATAAATCATGCAAGACTTTCAGCATCATATTTTTAAGTGTGTTTTATTCCTACATATTATCAGGACTAGCAATAAACTGTATACTATGCTTATGATTACAAATAAAAATACAAATCTCTTAATAGAAAAAATTTCAAGATTGTTTTTGCTTTATATGTTGTGGTCTTCTTAATATGGCAGTAGTCAATAACTAAAAATACTTTATTCCATACTGCATTGCATATGATTCGGATCACTTTAGTCATGGGCATCTGCATAGGGAGATCTATAGTGTATTTTGTCCATATCCATAATGAAGAATTTGCTTAAGAGAGGTTTCACTGTATCTTTAACACAATACCATTGTAAATGAAAAATATTTTCATCAGTGAAAATACAGTATACCAGTATCCATACTTTTCTGCTATATTTCAATTTGGTGAAACAATGCTGCCATAATATCATAATTAACATTCTGTTTTTAATTAATATATGTAACATTTAAAATTAAAACATTACCTTATAACATGACATGGTATATCACCTATTTCTGCTTCAACAGTTTCAGCAATATTCATATATTTTCCCCAAATAAACAGATGTGTTCCACCAGATTTAGGACCAATAGAAGGTGTAATGTTCACAATTTTTGGACTCTAAATAAATTTTTTTTAATTTTATTACATTTATCAGAATATAAATAAAAAATTTATTTCAATTTCATCAAAACATTAATTTTTTAAATTAAATGTCAAAAGTTCTTGGTAATTCTTAAAACATCGATTAAGTTTTATTGAAAAATTCTATAATTTCAAGAATTTTTACAGCAATATATTTTTATTGAAATAATTTAAATATTTAAAAAAATCATACATATTTGCCACAGGGAATCTGCCTGAGAAACCAAATTACAAAATTTTCTCAAATCCACACTAAGATTAAAAAAAGAAAAAAAATTGAAAACTTTGTTATGCCCAGTTGCTTAAAAATTATAAAATATAACAAAAACAATTTTACTTTGTTTCTATATTGTCTACTTGGACCTTGTTTATAAATAAGACTTATTATACTGGTGTATTATTATTATTATAGGATGTGAAATTAATTTAAATACAATAAAAATAAAGAAAAAAAAATGGATAAAAAAAGACAGTTATTTGAACATATTTATATTTTAAAAAAGTAATAGAATTAACGATAATTTAGGAAGAAATATTCGCCAATTATAAAACTGTTTCATTTATAGAGGTTCTAATGGGTAGAAAAGTATTTAAAAACTGAAGTAACAGTGGAAAATATAATAGAAAGAGGAAATAAGGACATGAAAAGATATGAACCGAGAAAATAGTCAAATCAGATCAGTCAGTAAAGAATTTTTAACAATTTGTACCAAAAAAATTTTTTAATAGTTTTATTATTTTATTCAGGCGTAAATTAAATGTTACGGTAAGTATGTTACCCTCTGTTTTTTGGATGCTTAACGTCGGCATTAGTGTTTGTATTAATATTGAACAGTAAAAAAAATTTAAATGATTTTATCTTATTTCGAATCTTGTCAGGTATAATATCATCATTTAAAAAGTTTTTATACAATTGTTACAAAAAAGATATACAGGTGAAAATAAAGATATTTTTAAAGTCATAATGGAGATTGCTAGAGTGTATGGGTTAAATCATAGGACTAAAAAAACGGTAGGAATAGTTGATTGGTTTGATTTGGATTGTCGTTTAATGATTAAAACTAGAAGAAACAGAGCATGGTTAGAGTTTAAGAAAAATGGTTTGGTGACTCAATGGAGAGTATTTGTTCTGTACCAAAGTCTAGTAAAGAGACTATGTTTAGAAAAGAAGGAGGAGTTTTGTAAAAAGATACAGAACACTAGGAACTTTTACAGAAATAATAGACAATTTTCGAATTTATGTAGAGGAAGTGGAAATTTATATAATTTAATTTTTTAATAACATTTTTTTAGACTAATACTCAAGTTGGCAGAACTAATTCTGTTCTGAAATAAAATATAATTGCTCTTGTCTACATTACAATAAACCTATATCTATTATCTTATTTCTCTACATGAATAGTCCTTAAATTTTTTGATCAAGAAATCACTATTATTTTGAAGTTAAATCACATCACCTGTAGAACAAGACACCAAAATATCATCAATATCATCAATACCATAATACTATAATATCTAAAGCTATTTATCTTCATTTTTATTATCACTTATTATTCTAAAACTAAATCAAGAAAATAAGGTAAGATTAAATAGCAATTGATCACATCAGGTTAATTTATCAGTCTTGATAAATTAAATTGGTAAGCTAAAACATGCTGATATGTGAGACAGTTCACAAAATCCTCGACATGAAATTCAAATATTTAAACACAGTATTGAACATGAAGTGCTTGAAGAGGATTAATACACTTTTCAAGATTGCATCATCCATAATAATAATTTACATATGACAAATTCATATAGGACTGATGATAAAAATATCAATCTCATTGAAAAGCAATCAGAGGCCAGTAATAAAACCATAGCCTACCAAGAAAAACATTTCCTATCCGCCTCTTGGATTCGATTAAACCTCAACTTTCCAAAGTTAGTCTTTAGTTCTTCAGGAGTAATGTTATCTTCACTGGATCGTATATCTATCTCGCACTGCTTCATGCTGAACCCATAAGTTTAAGCATAATGAGTTCAAATTTGAATTTAACACATATGAACACAGTCCACCCGTGGCCGAGTAGATAAAACAACTGAATACTGATAGTTGGTCGTAGGTTCGCACCTAACCGACGGGCTGGCCACATGGAGTATTTAATATTTTCTTCGTGTCTGACGTCTAAATAGAGGGCTGTTTGTGAAGAAATACCAATATATTAATGTTATTACTGAAGATAAACAGTTTTGTTCAACATGTGAACACATACTGATGAGTATTGAGAAGAGTTCTCTACAGTCCACATTATTTACATGATATATAAAGATTTTTTCAGACAAAATTACAATAGTTTTTATATTAAAAGTTTTAGAGTAATTCCTATTATTGTTTTCTTTGGCATTCATTTTAAAAAATAAATTTTTTTAGTATTTAAAGCCACTATAAAAATAACCAATTACCTCGTATAATGTTTTTTGGACTAAATTAACAATAAGATTGTGAATTTCATCTCCTCCATTTGGGATTCTGAACCACTAAATACTATAACCTTCAAAAAGATTTCAAAATTAAAAAATAAATTGTTTAATTTGACTACGCTTTTCTAAAGATATAAAATCAGACATGAAAATTTTAAATTTTCTAAATTCAGGTTTCTAATTTTTAAATAATTACACACGTGCATATTAATGTGATAAAAGTTTACCAATGTTTTTATCCATTGCTATTTGCAGTTGAGAAAAAAATTTGGCACTAATTGGTTTCTTAAGAAGATTCCCTGTGGGAAATATGTAAAACCTTTTTATTAAGTAATTAAAATAATACTTACAATAGCACTGCAATCATACTTGGTTAAACCACTTTCTTTATTTTGTATTTTAAAAATTATATTATCTGATATGTGTTCATCATGATGATCGACTCTTAATTTCTCATTCTGGCAAGCAATTCTGACACGAAAAATACATTTATGTATTAAAATATTTTATATATAAAGAATAATGAAAGATGAATATAAAAATAGTAATGAAAAATTACATCGTTCTTTTTTCGTGTAGATCCTTGTGAAATGTACAGTTTGCAATTATTTTTCCATCATTTTGTAAAATCTTTATACCATTACTACTAATATCCGAAAATGTAAGTCCTAAATTAATTCCTGTGACTATAACGTTTTCACCATTTTCCCAAGGTCCTGATGGTATGAACTAGAAATGTTTATATTTTCAAATTTTTTATGTTAAAATTGTTTTTAAAAAATTAAATAAAACTTTTAATACCTTTTGACGTTTAGGACATTTCTCGTAATCATCCAAAGAGAGCAAAGAACTATTACATTGTTCACGAATGTGACAAGATCCTAAACCATCCGAACACCAACCACACTTATATTTAGACTCTAATTGTAGACATGATCTACAGTTTGTTGCAAGTTTTTCACATTTGTATATTATCACTTAAAATAAATAAAATTAATATGTTGAATATTTAGGATAAACAAAGAAAAAAATGGAATATATACAGTGGTCTCAGCATTTGTTTGATGAAATATAAAGGATTTTCATATGACAATACAGTCAAACCTGTTTTTATGCGGGGGATAGGGACCGCATTAAAAAAGACGCATTAAAAAAAATCGCACGAAACTTCACGAATGGCTGTAAAAAATAGTTTTCGCAACACAATTAAAAAAATATTTTTTTTATGCGGTCAACAGGGACCGCATAAAAAAAGTCTCACATAGAAAATAACTCAAAACCGTATGAAATAGAATTTATTGACAACAGATGTCAGCACTTGACTGCATCGTCTGGTCTATCGTCTGTTTTACATATTTTTGTCCAGGTGGTGTTTTGTTGACTTAAAAAGTAAATTATTTCATTTTTCGCATATTCATGCAATAATATTACTATAATAAGTGCATTTATGCTATAATAAGTTTATTTAGCTATAATAAGTCAACGTGAGACATGACGAATCGCACGAGGCTAGTCGCCAACTATACCGCACAAATAAAAAATCGCACAAAAAAAACCGCATAAATTAAAAATTCGCATTAAAAAAATCGCACATAAAAAGAGCGCATAAAAACAGGTTTGACTGTATAGGAGAAATACTGAAAACAGAGGACGTTGTAGATTATGGATTACTTTCAAAAAATTTAACAAGATTGCTTCTTACATGATGCAATTTTATTAGTATCTTCGTTTTTAGAATTATTTTATTTTACATTGCCAGATAAGTAAATAATTAACATAATAAAAAATATTCATTAACTTATTTTTCATAGTTAACTTTTCTCATTATTCCAAGAGACTTTAGTTTCTATATCTCATTCTAACAGTATCAAAAATCATTACGTCAAAAGTTAGATATCCCCTGACTACTGTTTTTTGAATAGAATAAAGTGACATTAATTTGCCATTGGTCATAAACCGCTAAAATCCACAACTACGGTGTACGTATAGCTTGTTCTTAAACAGCACATTAAGCTTCATCAAAAGATAAATGTCAGTATCTATTCAAGAACTTTTGGTATGTTTAGGAAGAATTGGGTCATATCACTGTTACACTTTTATTTAGCGAAATTTCTGAAGTCTTTGAAAAAGATGAGCAATTACGATTAATTCAAATTAATTCCAGTAATATTTGGAAGCAGTAACAACTTAGAAAATTTTTTGGCAATTTTTTTTATTCTATGTACAGTACATCGAAATTGTTCCATAGGTAGGCTTTCAAAAAGTTTATGACAAATGGTAAATTTATAGGAAATGTAAGATATTCAAAACAATATGTAACAAATATAGAACAGCTCAGACCACTGTACTGTACACACACATACTTACCATGAATATTCTTTGGATTATCTAAAGATTTTGAATTATTCCATATAACATCAAATGATGCAGTCACATTTCCTGATTGTATTTCGTGAGAAAACTACATATTGTTAAAGTTTCAAATAATTATTGCATTTTAAAATTAAATTGATTCTTATAAAAAGTATAACTTTTGAGTTTTATAAATACGTTTACCGTTATCTGATCACAATATATGGTATCACCAAGCATTTCAGCATTGGCTTGGTAAATCCGTCCTTCAATTTTAATGCGGCAGACAAATCTAGTTTGCGCAATAAGTTGCTACAAAAAAGTTGTACTTAATTGAACATAAGTGTGGATAAAGCACGGTAAGCCTAATACTGTCAAATTAATTATACCATTATATTTTTTACTTTGACTGGAATTTTCGTCTTTTGTCCATGAGGTACTAATATTGAAGATGAACCTCCATTCATTATGTCAATCCGAGGACAAAACTCAGGACCTGATCGTAAGCTTGGACCTAAATTCTAAAGATTATGTTTAATATATAAATGGCACTATATTAAAATGAATTTATATAAATTTAATAAAATATATCTTCTGTTACATTTCTTATCTTATAAGAAAAACAAACACTTACAGAAATCCCAGTTATAAGTATGTCATTACGACAGTTTTCATCAGTATTATGTGTACATCGATGACCTTCAATACACCAACTACACGGAAATGGACTTGAAACACATTGCGTGCAGCTAAAATAAATGCATAAAAGTGAATATTTTAAATAACGTAATTAAAAGTAGATTTTAGAAAGTTTCATTATTTAAAATAAATAAATCAAATTTCTTTTTAATTGAGATAATTGAGATTTCGATAAGAAATTCTTATCGAAAATGGCTGGTGATCTTAATTAAAGCACTCCTATTTCGAAGTTAGAGGCAATATTTAGCAGTCCAAATGCAAACAAATGTGGTATTCTGTCAGTTCAGAACATGCGGAAGACATTTTAGTTAAAAAAAATATTAGTACCAAAATTCACCATTATATTATTTTTGGCATTGTAACACAAACATTTTTATCTATACACCCACTCATGCTAGTGACCTAGAGCCTATTGCTCAATGTTGTACTCATTCTAAAGTATAAACCCTGAAGTTGATGAACAGTGCGTTCAACGACTAACCGTAATTGATTCTCTGATGCTTCTCACATACAGTATAATACTGTCTTTCAAGGCTGCCAAATTTGCAGTATGCAGTATGTCATTGATATACCCGAGTTTTAAATGTCCTCAGAAATGAAACTGCCTTTTTGTTGCTTGCAGAGCAAAAAGTGTCGATGAGGTGAGTTTTCGCACGTCCTAAAATGCCATATTACTAAATTCGGTTACATTTAGACTGCTAAATATCTCCCTTGAGAGCGTTGAATAGGGTATTTTAAATAGAATCGCTCAATTTTTTAAACTTATTTAAAATTACTTTATTGTAAATTTTTAAACCAAAATAAATATTTTAACTGAAAATTTTAGAATACTTACGAAGTATATGTCATACAGTCAAAGAAGGTAAAATTTGTTGATGTATATTTGATTTGTTTTTCATCTAAGATATACAGCCTAGATCTGAGATTATCTATAAATGTTGTTATGAATCAGTTAAACTATTCTATCGTATCATAAAGAAATAAAGACCATATTTCTGTAATATTATTCTTTTAACAAAATAAAAATATAGCTTATATACTGGTAATATTATTTATTTTTCGGACATTCATTACTATTTTTACCATGATGCATTTTTTCCCTATTTATAAATAACTACCAGACCCAGCCACACGTTGTTGTGGCTCAAAATGTATCTATTATAGATTATAACATTCCCCCGTGGGGGGAATTTCAAAAAATCCCTTCTTAGTGTACATTCTCTTGATGTACCCTATTAAAACGCAATCAAACACCCATCTAAAATAGTATAATAAAAGTTGAGTTCTTCACAGTAAGCCTTAATCTTGTTTCTCTCCCCTGCTAGGGCCGGATTTACCAATCCAGGGGCCCTGGGCACAAATTCAGTGGGGGTCCCCC
>NW_027121827.1:0-10493 GCF_030686945.1 Centruroides vittatus | reverse complement strand
GTATTGTAAAGTGTGAAGCGCGATAGGAATACACAGACACGTGAATTCAATTAAAACAAATTTAATTTCGCGATTAATAATATATACAAAAAGTTCTTTGTGGATTCCCTCAGTCCAACTTCTCTTGTTGTCCGATTGTAACAATAAAACCCGCGCGATTCTTAACTAACTTAAACCTAAAAGGATAGAAAAGTATAAAAGTAGGAAGTGAGAAGAATTGATAGGATAGTGGGGTACCCTTGTTCTCGCTGAACTCCGATTCCGGCTGGTGGTTTATTCTGCGTATCTCTGGGTTCGTCAACGTTGTAAAAATACCTTTTAGGATAATTTCTTGTCAGTGTCTTTGACTCTACGGTCCGGATCCTCACCTCACGGCTCTCTATTCGGCCCTCGTAGAATTCCGTCTCACGAGCTCGCCGTTCTCGTCCGTGCTTCCTCGTGTCCGGCCGGAGAAAAAGTGACTCTTCGATGACCCAGATTTTTACTCGTCCTCCACTCGAACTCTTTGTTCCACACGACCCCCTGGTGGGTGGGGAGTGGGAAGCCCGCGTTCCCAGAAGCCAGAACAATGGACAAAGGAAATTAGAAAGAAGGGTTAAGAAGGAGAGAAAATTATTAAAACTAATTAAATCTAAAATTCATATGTACAAAAATATGGCGTACAGCCACAGTATATTAGTTAACCAGCAAATGTAAGTAGTTACATACTACACTTTTATAATATATAACAAGATAAAATTAAATGTTTCTGTACAGATTATTTTAACAAGAAAATTATGCATTACTAATTTACCAAATAACAATTGAAAATCAAATATCAATAATTATAAACATTCAAAACTTACACTTCTATACTTTTCATTTTCAAAGATTAAATACATCTTTGGTGATTCGACTGCATCCAAGTTAGTGCCTTCTATATATACTGTTAAACCGCCACTGAAAAATGTAATAAATAAAAATGAAAATGAATATACTAGTTTATAAAGTTGATTTTATAAAATGAACTGATCAATAAAAATTATTTGTAAATTCTGCACATAAAACTTACAAATACAAAACAACTTGTTACACAAGCTGAGAAAATAAAATAGTATATAAAATTAATATTTTAAATTAAAATGATTTTGATGTTTTAATAACAATAATCTGTTTTAGATTCTCTGCATTAATTTTTGTTGTTATTTTACGAAATTTGAATTGTGCTCATTATTTGAAGTTTTCAGTTCATAAAAAATAGACTAAACAAATTATGCGAGATAGTATTCAAGATATATATTTAAGCCTACGTTTTAATATATAAAATTTCTAACAGGCATTGTTGATATTTTACAAACTGAAAACCTTTGAAAATATTACAGGAATTCAAATTTTGAAATTACTATATTGGATCCTAATGTGTAATGTAAACTCTGTAGACTTGTCTTTTAATGCAAGTAATCTAGTAATCTGAAAATAATGTATGATAATGTAAGAAAAATTTATAAAGACGTAGAATATTAAAATTTTTATATATATTTTAATATTTATAAAAACTAAACAAATTTTATTAAATAATAAATGTACACATTATTTATTTATTTTCAAATTACTTCAATTTTTGTACAAAATAGAAAAAACTCTTTACTTTTTTAAAGAATTGTTATAGTTATTAAATCTTAAACAATTTTAAAAGTAAATAAAATATTTTCTTTAAAGTCTCACCTTGGTATGCCTTTAAGAACATTTTTCTCATTATATAACTGAGACTGTACAGAAGTTATTATAGGATTGTCAACATATTGAAATTGTTGTTCAGAAATTCTAAAATCATTATCAAACTTTATTCTAACATTATCTTTTATAATGCTTTGAGAAGGTGAAGTAATGCATTCAATAACTTTTGTTTTTCTTCTACAAAAAAAAAAAAACATAGTTAATAACAATCAATTATATAATGTTTAATTACATTGTAATAATAAAAATTAGAGTAAGCAAGTGTGAAATAAATCATGCAAGACTTTCAGCATCATATTTTTAAGTGTGTTTTATTCCTACATATTATCAGGACTAGCAATAAACTGTATACTATGCTTATGATTACAAATAAAAATACAAATCTCTTAATAGAAAAAATTTCAAGATTGTTTTTGCTTTATATGTTGTGGTCTTCTTAATATGGCAGTAGTCAATAACTAAAAATACTTTATTCCATACTGCATTGCATATGAAGCGATTCGGATCACTTTAGTCATGGGCATCCGCATAGGGAGATCTATAGTGTATTTTGTCCATATCCATAATGAAAAATTTGCTTAAGAGAGGTTTCACTGTATTTTTAACACAATTCCATTGTAAATGAAAAATATTTTCATCAGTGAAAATACAGAATACCAGTATCCATACTTTTCTGCTATATTTCAATTTGGTGAAACAATGCTGCCATAATATCATGATTAACATTCTGTTTTTAATTAATATATGTAACATTTAAAATTAAAACATTACCTTATAACATGACATGGTATATCACCTATTTCTGCTTCAACAGTTTCAGCAATATTCATATATTTTCCCCAAATAAACAGATGTGTTCCACCAGATTTAGGACCAATAGAAGGTGTAATGTTCACAATTTTTGGACTCTAAATAAATTTTTAAAAATTTTATTACATTTATCAGAATATAAATAAAAAAATATTTAAAAGATCATACATATTTGCCACAGGGAATCTGCCTGAGAAACCAAATTACAAAATTTTTTCAAATCCACACTAAGATTAAAAAAAGAAAAAAAATTGAGAACTTTGTTATGCCCAGTTGCTTAAAAATTATAAAATATAACAAAAACAATTTTACTTTGTTTCTATATTGTCTACTTGGACCTTGTTTATAAATAAGACTTATTATACTGGTGTATTATTATTATTATAGGATGTGAAATTAATTTAAATATAATAAAAATAAAGAAAAAAGAAATGGCTAAAAAAAGACAGTTATTTGAACATATTTATATTTTAAAAAGTAATAGAATTAATGATAATTTAGGAAGAAATATTCGCCAATCATGAAACTGTTTCATTTATAGAGGTTGTAATGGGTAGAAAAGTATTTAAAAACTGAAGTAACAGTGGAAAATATAATAGAAAAAGGAAATGAAGACACGAAAAGATATGAACCGAAAAAATAGTCCAATCAGATCAGTGAGTAAAGAATTTTTAACAATTTGTAGCAAAAAAATTTTTTAATAGTTTTATTATTTTATTCAGGCTTAAATTAAATGTTACGGTATGTTACGCTCTGTTTTTTGGATGCTTTATGTCGGCATTAGTGTTTTATTTTACTGTTCAATATTAATACAAATTTAAATGATTTTATCTTATTTCAAATCTTGTCAGGTATAATATCATCATTTAAAAAGTTTTTATACAATTGTTACAAAAAAGATATACAAGTGAAAATAAAGATATTTTTAAAGTCATAATGGAGATTGCTAGAGTGTATGGGTTAAATCATAGGACTAAAAAAACGGTAGGAATAGTTGATTGGTTTGATTTGGATTGTCGTTTAATGATTAAAACTAGAAGAAACAGAGCATGGTTAGAGTTTAAGAAAAATGGTTTGGCGACTCAATGAAGAGTATTTGTTCTGTACCGAAGTCTAGTAAAGAGACTTTGTTTAGAAAAGAAGGAGGAGTTTTGTAAAAAGATACAGAACACTAGGAACTTTTACAGAAATAATAGACTATTTTCGAATTTATGTAGAGGAAGTAGAAATTTATATAATTTAATTTTTTAATAACATTTTTTTTAGACTAATACTCAAGTTGGCAGGACTAATTCTGTTCTGAAATAAAATATAATTGCTCTTGTCTACATTACAGTAAACCTATATCTATTACTTTATTTCTCTACGTGAATAGTTCTTAAATTTTTTGATCAAGAAGTCACTATTATTTTGAAGTTAAATCACATCACCTGTAGAACAAGACACCAAAATATCATCAATACCATAATACTTTAATATCTAAAACTATTTATCTTCATTTTTATTATCACCTATTATTCTAAAACTAAATCAAGAAAATGAGTTAGGATTAAATCTTAAAATTTGTTTGCCTTTCTTTACCTTTTATAATAGCAATTGATCAATTTAATTTATCAGTCTTGATAAATTAAATTGGTAAGCTAAAACATGCTGATATGTGAGGCAGTTCACAAAATCCTCGACATGAAATTCAAATATTTAAACATAGTATTGAACACGAAGTGCTTGAAGAGGATTAATACACTTTTCAAGATTGCATCATCCATAATAATAATTTACATATGACAAATTCATATAGGACTGATGATAAAAATATCAATCTCATTGAAAAGCTATCAGAGGCCAGTAACAAAACCATAGCCTATCAAATCGAAAAGTCTACCAAGAAAAACATTTCCTATCCGCCTCTTGGATTCGATTAAACCTCAACTTTCCAAAGTTAGTCATTAGTTCTTCAGGAGTAATGTTATCTTCACTGGATCATATATCTATCTCGGGCTGCTTCATACTGAACCATAAATTTAAGCATAATGAGTTCAAATTTGAATTTAACACATACGAACAAAGTCCACGCGTGGCCGAGTAAGTAGATAAAACAACTGAATACTGATAGTTAGTCGTAGGTTCGCACCTAACCGGCGGGCTGGCCACATGGAGTATTTAATATTTTTTTTTGTGTCTGACATCTAAATAGAGGTCTGTTTGTGAAGAAATACCAACATATTAATGTTATTACTGAAGACAAACAGTTTTGTTCAACATATTGTGAACACATACTGATGAGTATTGAGAAGAGTTCTCTACAGTCCACATTATTTACATGATATATAAAGATTTTTTCAGACAAAATTACAATAGTTTTTATATTAAAAGTTTTAGAGTAATTCCTATTATTGTTTTCTTTGGCATTCATTTTAAAAAATAAATTTTTTTAGTACAGTCAAACCTGTTTTTGTGCGGTCTTTTTCTGTGCGAGTTTTATTTGTGCGACTTGTTTTGTGCGATTTTTTTTATTTGTGCGATTTGTTTTGTGCGATTTTTTTGTGCGGTATATGAAAATTTCAAACAAATTGGAACATAATTGACTCCTGTAAAATTTTTAAAACTCTATTATATATCTGATGTTTTCTATGACATCAGCAGGTTTTTTCATTTTTTATTCAGTAAAATGTTTTTCTCATACGTTTTTTTCGGTCCCCTCTTATTTTAATAGCATAAAAATCATACATATTGTTATATTTGAACAGATGCGGTAAGTTAGCTCCCCTCTGGCTTTAGACTGCGGGTGTGAAATTTCACACCTTGTTAAATGAAATAACACTTCCTGCAGCTATATTTATCAAATAAAATGATTTTTTAACGATTATTTTTAACTTTTTAATGTTAGATTCGTATTTAAGTGGAATTAATTAATTAATATAAAAAAAAATTCTTAGAGGATTTTTTTCCCATTAGGGATTGCAGAAAAAGGCCCAAGGAGTTAAAAAAGCAATTCCTAGTTATTTCGTACGAGGCCGGATGGCCGAGCGGTAAAGGTGGCAGCCTACCGCTCTGGGGGACCCGGGTTTCGAATCCCGACGGGTCGAAAAATCCCCAGGAATTTTTCGGGGGGTGGTCCGTCCGGATATGTCGGGCCCCGTCCCTCACCACCCGGTCGCCCCATTGTGGGCCTGGCCGAACCCATAATGGCTTGCAAAATTAGGCCCTCTTAGTGCCCACAGGGCGGAAAGAGTTAAAAAAAAAAAAAAAAGTTATTTCGTACGGTTTTGAGTTATTTTCTAAGTGAGACTTTTTTATGCGGTCCTTATTCACCGCATAAAAAAATATTTTTTTAATTGTGTTGCGAAAATTATTTTTTATTGCCACTGTTGAAGTTTCGTGCGATTTTTTTTATGCGTTTTCTTTTATGCGGTCCCTATCCACCGCATAAAAACAGGTTTGACTGTATTTAAAGCCACTATAAAAATTCCAATTACCTCGTATAATGTTTTTTGGACTAAATTAACAATAAGATTCTGAATTTCACCTCCTCCATTTGGGATTCTGGACCACTAAATAGTATAACCTTCAATTTATTTTTTAATTTTGAAATCTTTTTGTTTAATTTGACTATGCTTTTCTAGAGATATAAAATCAGACATGAAAATTTTAAATTTTCTAAATTCAGGTTTCTAATTTTTAAATAATTACACACGTGCATACTAATGTGATAAAAGTTTACCAATATTTTTATCCATTGCTATTTGCAGTTGAGAAAAAATTTGGCACTAATCGGTTTCTTAAAAAGATTCCCTGTGGGAAATATGTAAGGCCTTTTTATTAAGTAATTAAAATAATACTTACAATAGCACTGCAATCATACTTGGTTAAACCACTTTCTTTATTTTGTATTTTAAAAATTATATTATCTGATATGTGTTCATCATGATGATCAACTCTTAATTTCTCATTCTGGCAAGCAATTCTGACACGAAAAATACATTTATGTATTAAAATATTTTATATATAAGGAATAATGAAAGATGAATATAAAAATAGTAATAAAAAATTACATCGTTCTTTTTTCGTGTAGACCCTTGTGAAATGTACAGTTTGCAATTATTTTTCCATCATTTTGTAAAATCTTTATACCATTACTACTAATATCCGAAAATGTAAGTCCTAAATTAATTCCTGTGACTATAATGTTTTCACCATTTTCCCAAGGTCCTGATGGTATGAACTAGAAATGTTTACATTTTCAAATTTTTTATGTTAAAATTGTTTTTAAAAAATTAAATAAAACTTTTAATACCTTTTGACGTTTAGGACATTTCTCGTAATCATCCAAAGACAGCAAAGAACTATTACATTGTTCACGAATGTGACAAGATCCTAAACCATCCGAACACCAACCACACTTATATTTAGACTCTAATTGTAGACATGATCTACAGTTTGTTGCAAGTTTTTCACATTTGTATATTATCACTTAAAATAAATAAAATTAATATGTTGAATATTTAGGATAAACAAAGAAAAAAATGGAATATATACAGTGGTCTCAGCATTTGTTTGAAGAAATATATAAGAATTTTCATATGACAATATAGGAGAAATACTGAAAACAGAGGACGTTGTAGATTATGGATTACTTTCAAAGAATTTAACAAGATTGCTTCTTACATGATGCAATTTTATTAGTATCTTCGTTTTTAGAATTATTTTATTTTACATTGCCAGATAAGTAAATAATTAACATAATAAAAAATATTCATTAACTTATTTTTCATAGTTAACTTTTCTCATTATTCCAAGAGACTTCAGTTTCTATATCTCATTCTAACAGTATCAAAAATCGTTACGTCAAAAGTTAGATATGGTAGGCTAAGGCTTCCCCTGACTACTGTTTTTTGAATAGAATAAAGTGACATTAATTTGACATTGGTCATAAACCGCTAAAATCCACAACTACGGTGTACGTATAGCTTGTTCTTAAACAGCACATTAAGCCTCATCAAAAGATAAATGTCAGTATCTATTGGAGAACTTTTGGTATGTTTAGGAAGAATTGGGTCATATCACTGTTACACTTTTATTTAGCGAAATTTCTGAAGTCTCTGAAAAAGATGAGCGATTAATATTAATTCAAATTAATCCCAGTAATATTTGGAAGCAGTGACAGAATAAAAAAATTGCCAAAATATTTTCTAAGTTATGTACAGTACAGTATATCGAAATTATTCCATAGGTAGGCTTTCAAAAAGTTTATGACAAATGGTAAATTTATAAAAAATGTAATATATTCAAAACAATATGTAACAAATATATAACAGTTCAGACCACTGTACTATACACACACACACACACACACACACACACATATATATATATTTATATACGTGGTACGATCCAAAAGTTCGGGGAATGCAGTAATCTACGACAACAAAAGCATGTATTTGAGGTTATAACGTATGAAATGGATTCTACCAAACCACCTCTACGTGTTCAGGTTAATTTCACCCATGTCATGTGATTAAACCGCGAGCGCTGCTGTTTTTTCCCGGAGATAGTTACCTTTGTCCTGCGACATAATCAAAGTGGAGTTTCAAGAACAACCTTCAACATTTCGACTTCACCGTGACCTTTCACCGTAGAATCACCGTACACCTTTCTTAGCAATTTTAAAATCTCCGTTAGGTGTTTTACCTAAACGCTGACAAAATTTAATGTTGGAGGTTGTTCTTGAAACTCCACTTTGATTACGTCGCAGGACAAAGGTAACTATCTCCGGAAAAAAACAGCAGCGCTCGCGGTTTAATCACATGACATGGGTGAAATTAACCTGAACACGTAAAGGTGGTTTGGTAGAATCCATTTCATACGCTGTAACTTCAAATACATGCTTTTGTTGTTGTAGATTACTGCATTCCTCGAACTTTTGGATCGTACCACGTATATATATATACACATACTTACCATGAATATTCTTTGGATTATCTAAAGATTTTGAATTATCCCATATAACATCAAATGAGGCAGTCACATTTCCTGATTGTATTTCGTGAGAAAACTATATATTGTTAAAGTTTCAAATAATTATTGCATTTTAAAATTAAATTGATTCTTATAAAAAATATAACTTTTTGAGTTTTATAAATACGTTTACCGTTATCTGATCACAATATATGGTATCACCAAGCATTTCAGCATTGGCTTGGTAAATCCGTCCTTCAATTTTAATGCGGCAGACAAATCTAGTTTGCGCAATAAGTTGCTACAAAAAAGTTGTACTTAATTGAACATAAGTGTGGATAAAGCACGGTAAGCCTAATACTGTCAAATTAATTATACCATTATATTTTTTACTTTGACTTGAATTCTCTTCTTTTGTCCATGAGGTACTAATATTGAAGATGAACCTCCATTTATTATGTCAATCCGAGGACAAAACTCAGGACCTGATCGTAAACTTGGACCTAAATTCTAAAGATTATGTTTAATATATAAATGGCACTATATTAAAATGAATTTATATAAATTTAATAAAATATATTTTCTGTTACATTTCTTATCTTATAAGAAAAAAAACACTTACAGAAATCCCAGTTATAAGTATGTCATTACGACAGTATTCATCAGTATTATGTGTACATCGATGACCTTCAATACACCAACTACATGGAAATGGACTTGAAACACATTGCGTGCAGCTAAAATAAATGCATAGAAGTGAATATTTTAAATAACGTAATTAAAAGTAGATTTTAGAAAGTTTCATTATTTAAAATAAATAAATCAAATTTCTTTTTAATTGAGATAATTGAGATTTCGATAAGAAATTCTTATCGAAAATGGCTGGTGATCTTAATTAAAGCACTCCTATTCCGAAGTTAGAGGCAATATTTAGCAGTCCAAATGCAAACAAATGTGGTATTCTGTCAGTTCAGAACATGCGGAAGACATTTTAGTTAAAAAAAATATTAGTACCAAAATTCACCATTATATTATTTTTGGCATTGTAACACAAACATTTTTATCTATACACCCACTCATGCTAGTGACCTAGAGCCTATTGCTCAATGTTGTACTCATTCTAAAGTATAAACCCTGAAGTTGATGAACAGTGCGTTCAACGACTAACCGTAATTGATTCTCTGATGCTTCTCACATACAGTATAATACTGTCTTTCAAGGCTGCCAAATTTGCAGTATGCAGTATGTCATTGATATACCCGAGTTTTAAATGTCCTCAGAAATGAAACTGCCTTTTTGTTGCTTGCAGAGCAAAAAGTGTCGATGAGGTGAGTTTTCGCACGTCCTAAAATGCCATATTACTAAATTCGGTTACATTTAGACTGCTAAATATCTCCCTTGAGAGCGTTGAATAGGGTATTTTAGATAGAATCACCCGATTTTTTAAACTTATTTAAAATTACTTTATTGTAAATTTTTAAACCAAAATAAATATTTTAACTGAAAATTTTAGAATACTTACGAAGTATATGTCATACAGTCAAAGAAGGTAAAATTTGTTGATGTATATTTGATTTGTTTTTCATCTAAGATATACAGCCTAGATCTGAGATTATCTATAAATGTTGTTATGAATCAGTTAAACTATTCTATCGTATCATAAAGAAATAAAGACCATATTTCTGTAATACAGTTAGAGCATCGATTATCCGACTTAATGGGGACTGGGGTGGTCGGATAACTGAAAAGTCAGATAACCGATAAGTATGAAAAACATACATTATTAGTATAGTGTATTAGGTCTGGTTTAAATACTAGCCTCCCCTTTCATGGGTCGAGCCAGTGCTGCCAGCTAAAACATACAAAAATTTAACAAAAATAATATTAAAGTAGCCAAATATTGTAGCGCCACATCACTAGCGGTCATTTGAATTTGCCGACTAGAACGCGGTCGGTTAACCGATAAGTCGGTTAATCGGGGGTCGGATAATCGATGCTCTACTGTATTATTC
>NW_027121826.1:0-20655 GCF_030686945.1 Centruroides vittatus | reverse complement strand
CTGGAAAAGTGTATATTGGGGCAGTTAATAGAATTTTTCAATTATCTAAAGACTTAAAATATCAAGAATCTGTGGAAATGGGACCAAGAGAAGACAGTCCAAATTGTCCAGTTACAAGGGTGTGTCCAGATAAACAAAAATTATCAACCAATTATTATAATAAAGTGTTAGCGATAGATTATTCTCAAAGCAAATTGATAGCGTGTGGAAGTCTCTTTCAGGGAGTTTGTACATCACATGATGTAGAAAATGTGACTTTATATGAAACTCCAGCTAATGAATCTGTAGTGGCAAATAACTCAACTGCATCCACTGTAGCATTTATTGCTCCTGGTCCAGAAGACTTATCTCGTACTCATGTTCTTTACGTTGGTGTATCATACACTGGAAATGGACCTTACTGTTCTGATATACCAGCCGTCAGCAGTCGAAGTTTGGATCCCGCAAACATGTTTGCAATTGCACATACAGATGCAATTGCACATACTGGAACTAAAATTATGATTAATAGCATGTCGCGTGAAATTTATCCCATTAAATATGTATTTGGATTTAGCGCAAAAGGATTTTCATATTTTATAACTGTACAAGGAAAACAGACATCGTCGCCTAAACCTTTTATTTCAAAACTGATTCGCATTTGTCAAAATGATGTACATTATTATTCCTATACAGAAGTACCTCTTGAATGTCGAGCTGATGACGGAACTCATTATAATCTTGCTCAGGCAGGATATGTTGGTCATCCTGGATCAGAACTTGCTGTGAGTTTAGGTATTACTGCCCAAGATGATGTTCTATATGTTGTTTTTGCAAAATCTAAAAATGACAGTGATACCTACTTTAAACCTAGTGCCAATTCTGCATTGTGTGTTTATGCATTATCTGCTATCCATCGAAAATTTACTCAAAATATTCAAGATTGTTTTAATGGAGTTGGTCAACGAGGATTGGATTTCATTAATCCTAGTCAAGCATGTTCACAAACTGTAAGTAAAATTATTTAAAAGCTTTTAATATATTAAATTAATATTAAAATGTTAATTGCTTATTAACATTTTAATGTTAATAGATATTTTTACTAATTTTATTAATAAGTATGCATTAAGATTGTTAAGAAGCTAAAGGTAAAACGTAATAAACATATAGTTTGCAAATATTATACAAATATTTTTAATTCTTTAAGTAGTACATAGTGTGTTTTTAATATATGGATAAGTTTAAATTGAATATTATATGAATATTCTTTTGAATATATTATTAGATGTAAAAAATGTACTTTGCATTAATATCTATTAATACATAATATAAAATTTTATGATTTCATATTTATTAGAACCAAAGATATGAATGAGTCTGGCAGTCTTTCTGTGACACACACTATAATATAGTGCTGTTAGAAATATCAGTAGTCATATCTAATTGCTGCTGTTTATTTTGTTTTACTTATTTCTTGTTTTTTCGTTGTCTGAAATGTTTTTATTTGTTAAATTGAATCTCTAATTTGAAGACAAGGTTTTAATTGAAAAAATTATTTAAAAAAAATAAGTACGAAGTGTCAGATTATGATGGTAATTTTTTAAAAATGAAAGTATATCATTTGAATGCTGATTGGATCTTTGCAATTGATACTTATTGTAAAAATATGTATAATTTTATAAATGTATAAGATTACATTTATTGATTTTATTGATATTAGTATTTTATATATAAGATATAAATTTTATGAAAGTAATTATTTTTCTTTTAAAATTATATGAAAATTGTTGCACAATTCTTATGAACAAATCAGTTCATTTATGAATAATTTGTATGCTACACTTATATTTTCAGATATGATTACTAGTGATAGGATGATTAATCAGAATTGGGAATTAGAAAAATTGAGCATTTTTCAGTAATTGAAATTGAGCAAATCTTGTCATAATTTCTGATTCTTAAAACAATTCTTCCACATTTAATGAGAAAATTAATTATTTGTTTTAATTGAAGATTAAAAATTTTTTAAATTTCAATATTAACAATTAAGTATTAGTTTATTGGTAACTGTCATGTTGACAAAGCAGAGAATATGCAATACCCCATGCACGTGGTGATACCTGTCATGGCAGACTTTATTTTCATGTAGTCTGAGTGATGAAAGATTGCACTTGGTCAGTACTTACTTGGTCCCCATTTTTGGGAGATAGGGTGACATCAGGTTGACGATGAAGCCACCTGGCCTGTATCAGGTGGCTTCATCGGCAATTTCAAATCAAGGCTAGAGGTTGACAAAAATATTTAAGTGTCAGCAAAAGAATTTAAAATATAAACAAAGTTATATTTTAATTGAAAAAATATTTATATAAAATTATTTCCAATGTTTAGTATGTTTACTTATAATAATAAAACAACTTTCTCATTATTTAATACAAATAAAAAAAACAATAAAAAGGATTAAAAGCTTATTGCTAAATGCTTTCTGATTATAATTATGAAAATTTTTGTTATGATTCACAGATGATACATCTTCAAATGTTATTTATGCAATTCTAAGTAAAAATACTTGTTTATACTAAGTCTACTGCTATTTTGAGTTTTAAAAATTGACTTTTTAAGATGATCCAATCTAGATATTCATCTGATTCTTCTTTTCCTTTAAATAAAAGTTCATACAATTGTACATTTAGGAAAACTTGGCTCAATTGAATGAATTCAAAAATTGGTTAATTCATGCTGTTATTTGTTCAGCTCATTGCATCATTTGCTGAACCTTAAATATGATGGAATTAAAGCATTTATTAGGAATTCCAATTGTGAGAAACATGAAAAAACAAATGCATCTTTTCATTTACTTTTCTCTTTCCCTGATCATCCTGTCAGCCAATGAAGCAGTTTACAAAGCTTGCCAGCTTTGTAAACTGCTATTCCATCATGCCATTTAGGGTAGCAACCCTAAATGACATGATGGAATAGTTTTTTGAGTATAAGGAAATTAGTTATAATTTTTTTGGGGGATAGTGTTGCAATATTAACTTTGTCTGAAATAAGAGTGCAAATTTATTTTGTAGTACAAAAGTAAAAGCATGCATATCCACATATAAATGAAGAATTTTCAGGTTTCTTTCAAAAGATTAATTCTGGATTTCTCAATCATTTTCCATTAATAAGCTTTATGTTTATTAATTAATGAATGTAGCATGCTCATAATATAAATCATTAATTTTTAAAAAATAGAATAAACTTTACAAAGTATTCAAAGATTCAGAATCGGGAGAAAGTTTGGTACAGTAATACCTCGACTTATGCGAACCCGGAGTTATGCGATTTTCAAATCTTGTCAATTCATCTTTTGTTTGAGTGTCACACAACTCTTGATTACTCACTCCCCCCACATTATTGTTCAGCTTACATGTTTGGATGTGTCGCGTGGAATCAACGCATAGCTACAATTTATTTTGTGTTTGTCAGGGTAGAATTGTGCAGGAACATGATTCCCGTCTTTCTTTTTTTAACTGATAACGGTTGCCGTTACAAAAAGATGGTTGAGGAGGTGTCCGTTGGAGTTTAAATGCGTATCTGCTGATTGGTCGTCAAATTGTCACACTACCTGCGGACCTTCGATAAAGCTACGACCGTCGGGAATTTCTGATTGGTCAACCGGCCTGCTGTTTTATCCGTCAGACGAATTTGTTAGATTTTATGAAGCCTTCTTCATCAAAATAACTTTGGTTTACGATTTTAATAATATAATTTGTTAAACATACGTATTATCTAAGATTTTATTAAATATTTTTTTTTCTAAATTATTGTTTTCTTTAGTCTCCGGCTACAATTAAAAATAATTTGTATGTGTTTATATGCGAAATTATACCCTGACTTACACAAATTTGACTTATGCGGTTATTGCTCGGTCCCACCTACCGCGTAAGTTCGGGGTATTACTGTATTGTCCCATCACTAATGATTACAGTAATTTACAAAACACACTAATTATTATAAGGGGCTCATTCTCACAAAAGTGGACAATTTGGTGTCCTCATTTTATAACTCAGAAAAGTCTCAGCTTGAAAGCAGAAAACTGAATTGTGAACATCACTTCTATTATAATTATGATATATGCTATAAGTGATTTTCACGGATAGTTTAAAGGCTAAAAGTTCAGATGCATGTATCTGCATGTCATTACCTCACAAATGCCTATCTGTGCTTTGTTTTATGTATCATACATAAATGTAACAACTTATTTCAGTGCAAGTAATGTCTAATTATAGATGAAATGTACACAGATCTATTTTCATGTACTTTTATGAAAATAAAAACTTTAATTTCTATTCTGGGTCAAAAAAATAACATCTCCATTGCATGCCATCATTCCCTCACAAGGATTTGTTCCTTTCTACATAAGTCAACAGATAGCTCTTACTGTGTAATTAATATAGTCCCTACCCACAATGCATCAGCAAAAAGAGGTTCCAGCACTTTTTGCTGCTTGATTATGTTGGTTTGAGAAATTACAGCATATTTCAGCCTCTTTTATGGGTAAATAGTTTAATTGATTATCATTCTCCCACTAAATAGTTTTATAATCTTTTTCAAATTATGAAAATTGTAATTCTGGTTGATAGAATCCTATCAAAGAGCAGTTTAATGAAGTGGTAAAAAACCGTGAGAAATGGTAAACATTGGAGAAACTGTCTTTTTTTTTGTCATTCCCTCACTATAGATGAGGGAATGATTGTGAGCTGAAGGGAATGACATACAGTCTATTTAAATCTACTTTTAACTAACTGTGATAATGAATTGCCTCACAATTCTGATTGAGTTGCTTCCTTTTGTAGTAGTAAATATGATACATTGTGAACAATGGGACTAAAGAAGAGTAATATCAAGCCTTCAGAAGCCAAGGCAAAGAGGAAAAAGTATGACAGGAGGTGAAGAGAGATGATGAGAAATAATCCAGTACTGAAGAAAATACTTCAAGAAAAAGAGAAATTGAAATATGACATAAAAAAAAACGACAAGTTGAGGCAGTGGCAGGCATGAGCTCAGATGTAAACAAAAGCAGTGGCATGCAAATTCTGAGTTACAGAGGCAGAAAGCAGAATGCACAGAAGTTAGCAAAGATATTGACATAAAACTCTCTATCATCACCATTTGAAGCAGAAGCTTCACTCACCACAGGCCCAGGATAACATGCACTCACATTCCAGACAGGAAGCAGAGAGGAACATGTTGGCAGAGACAAAACCAAGATTTGTAGAGAGAATGAACAGTTAAAGGAGGTGCTGACTTGTGCTGAACATGCCAAGGAGATACAAGAAGAGATGGAAGGACTGCTGCAGCAAGGATCATCACATATAAGCAACAAGGGCCTGACACAAAAAAAAAGAGTTGAGAATATGTTGCAAAGCCCAGCTAATGATGCTAATGTCCAGAAGACTTCTTTCTGGCAGAGGTATACTTGACATATGAATATGACTTCAGCAATGTACTCAAAAATGCAATCACCAACTCCTTGCAACAGAAAAAGATATTTTGTTTGCTGAGATTTTCTAACTGCATAAATTTGATATCAGATCCACATAACTGAGTTGAATTCTAGCAATACAGTAATTCCATAAGTGGAGCATTCCTGAACTTATTTTGTCTGGATTTAAAAACTGATACATTACTAATCGTGTATTTGCATTAAACTGTGATATTTTGGTGCAAGAAATAAACTTATAATGCAGTCTGAAGAACATAGTCTTCATTTTCTAATAGTTGGCAGTCATTCCCTTGTAATGATGATAATTCCTTCAATAAAATATAGATTAATACTGATGCCAAATATTGTATAGTAGGATGGAGAGTCGCCACTTTGCAACTTACATTTTACAACGCATGCACAATTTCGAACACGTTCGAAAATTGGTCATGTGTTCTTAATGAATATTTTAATTTGAAAATGTGTGTTCTGTCCTTCTCAGAATATTCTGTACGTTCTTTTAAAATATTTATTCGCCTGACAATGACAATTATAAATTTGTTCAAAGTATTTGTGATAAAGAAGGAATTATTTTGGACTTGAGTACACAAAGTATATATTCAAACTTTCGTCATCTTTGCATCTTTTATCTACAACAAAATTTGTGGATTGGATTGTCTCTTTTGTGAGAATGACCCGAGGATAAACTCCTAATAAATGACTTAATGCACATTTCTCAGAATTACCTTTATTCATCTAGTAATAATAAAATATATTTTTTGAGCTATTGATTTAACACAAATTACAGTGGTGCCTCATATAACGTACTTAATCCATTCCAGGTGCACGTCCGTTAAGTGAAACGTCTGTTATACGAAACGCATTTTCCCATAGAAATACATGTTAAAACATCTAATTCGTTCCGCAGCATAAAATAACCGTACTGTATCATAAAAAAATGAACATGGGGTGTGTTCTTTTATTCCTCCGCGTAACTCTGCGCGAGCGACATCTGTTTAAAAATTCCTGCGGAACGCGTTCCTAAATTCCGGTGGGAGTGCGCGCCGTCGAACGGCAAAAACGGCCACTTGTAGCAGTAGTTTACAGTAAAAAGCAATATGGCGTCTTCCGTGGCTCATATAGTTTCGTTTTCGGGTCCATTATGTGGTTTTATGAATGAAAATTTAAAAATTGTGAAAGGGCAAGTTAGTGCACGCGGTGATGTAAGTGTCTTTACGAATTTTTTTCGAATGGTAGCCGGCATTCTAATTTTTTTCGTGGCTATTTGGAATGCTCTTTCAACAAATAATCCATTTTATGGTTAAATTTTACAATTGGGACTCTTCTTTTGCCTTTAAAAGCTCATATTTCAGAATTATAGATTCCTCCATCACGATACTATCGATAGTGCTGGCGCTGCCATCTTTCTTTCTTTCACCGTCGTTCCTAAATGCCTACGAACAGCAGCACACTCCCATAGTAGCGGAGACGCAGAGCTCCGCTACTAAGGGAGTGTTTTCCTAAGATACTAAACAAACGTAACCGGAGACGGTTACGTTGGTTTAGTATCTTAGGAAAACACTAACGCACACATGGAGCAGTCGCCAATTATGCCGAAAAGTCCGTTGTTCACAGCCAGTCCGTTGCTCGAGTCACGTAACGGCCAAACAGAAAGTCCGTTGTTCACAGCGTCCGTTATTCGAGGCGTACGTTATACGAGGCACCACTGTATAAGAAAATTTCTTAGTAATGTATAAACATGCTAAATTCTAATTTTCATTTAAAGATTTAAAGCAAAACTATATATGTAATAATTTATGTACAATATGTAGTAAATAAGAATTGATTATTTGTTAATTACCATATTTACTCTTGTATAAGATGACCTCGTATATAGGACGAGGTGTGACTTTAAAGATCAAAATACAGCAAATTAGATTTATTAATACACTTCTAATTTTATTTTGTTTAATCACACGTAAAATATCAAATGAATGTAAATGCAGACATTGTCCTGCAAAAATTACCAGCATTTTGAACTTTAAGGAAAAATCTCGTAAAATTGACAACATAATTTGTTCATGTAAAGCTAGACAATCGGGAACCTTTTTTCGCCAATTCTTAAAAGTCAAATCCACTCTCTGTCGATTCACTTATGAGTTTTTCTGAATAATCATCTGTTTTCAAATGGGAATGGATTAAAACTTATATCGGACTCCCATGTGATTTTGGAATTTCAATCTGGAATTCAATTCAAAAGCTTTGCTTTTCCTATTGCTATTCATCTTTACTCCTGACAATATACAAGAACGATTGAAATGACCCAGATAAAATATTTGTTTTTAAATACAAAAAAAATCTGGCATCCAGTAAAAAATTTGAATACGTGGTTGAAAAAATTATTTGGTAAACACAAAGAATCTTTCGTTCGCACATATAGGAATTTGAAACCGTGATAAATGAATAAAAACCTCGTCTTATATGCGAGTAAATACGGTAATTTATTATTAGTATTAATTTGAAAACTATAAAGTATTCTCTTTTTTTAATAGCAAGTTCAAATTAAAGATGACTTTTGTGGACTAGATGTCAATACTCCATTAGGAGGCACTAATCCAGTTAAGGCGTCACCAGTCTTGCGCCTTTCTGGAGTTTTATTGACAGCTGTAGCAGCAATCTCTACACACGATTATACGGTGGCATTTTTAGGTACATCAACAGGACATTTGAAAAAGGTGAGAATGGAAAATTAAATAAACAGATAGAAAAAGAATTTATTTAAATATGAACTTTAATGTGAACTTGAAAAATTTTTCAATAGGCTGTGGTTGAATCTGTGACTAGAGCATTTGAATATAGTGATATTGTAATTGATGAAGGAAGTTCAGTTAATCCTGATATGTTGTTTCATAAAGACAAACATATCTATGTTATGACTGAAAATAGAGTAGGTCTCAGTTTATCTAATAATTATAATTATTTGAAATATTTCAAAATAATTAAAATATAAATTTCTTAAGGTAACAATGATGAAAGTGCAAGGATGTCATATTTTTAATACTTGCAATGAATGTCTTGGTGCCAAAGATCCATATTGCGGATGGTGCTCATTAGAAAATAAATGTAGTTTACGTAGTGATTGTGAAGATGCTGCTCAAAATGCAAATTATTGGCTATCCTATAAAAATGGAAAATGCACAACAATAACTGAAGTTCAGCCACCACAAATTCAACGCACAACTGCTCGAATAGTAAGTAAATATTAGAAATTATTTTTTATATTACAATTTAAAAATTTTTTAGGATATTATTTTTCCAACAATAATAATTACATAATTAAGTAAATATTACATCAAAGAAATTAACAAAATCCGAATTTTATGTTTTATAAAATATTTGTGTAAAACTTGATAGTGTGATTGATTTATTAAATGATTTTTGAGAGAAAGTTGACATGCCTACAGATGTACTGTAGACTTAATCAATAATTTTATATTTCCTTCAATGTGTAGTAGCAACAGAATATTTATATATAATTATTTAATATTTCTTGTTAATTTCTTAAAAAATCTTGTTAATATTTGTTACTGTCATTCTTATTAGTTAATTTGTCTGTTTAGAATTGAAATAGAGCTAATTACTTTCATAAATAAATTAAATTGTTTGTAAACAATTGTAAATTGAAGTAGTTTTTGACAGCGCCTGTATGCATTATAATGCACACAGTACTATCAAAAACTTTGTATGGGGCTTGGAGATGGACTCTCTCTCTTTTGCCCCTTAGTGGATCCCCTTGTTTGAACAAATAAAATAATAAAATATGTAAAATGTTCCTTTATTAACAAATAGAAGTCTTAAATATTTTATTTTTTTTTGTAGTAAAAGTACCATTAATTTTTAGGGGTAGAAACTACTATAGGCCTCTGAATTTTCTCCAGATCTGGGAAAAAATCCCTAGCCTCCCCTCCTCACAACGACCATGAAATTATACATTTTAATTTATTATACAGGTACTCCTCATTTTACGACCGAGTTCCGTTCCAACAACTACGTCGTTAAGCGAATTGGACGATAGCGAGGAGCTTGTGCCAGGAATATAGGATCATTGTAAAATTATCCAAATTATGCAACAAACTTCAAATTTATTCATAAAAAGACTATTATAGTACGCTATTAGCCTATTAAAGTACTATAAGACTATTATAGTACGCTTAGTGCGCATGTCGCCAATCGCCAGTGACTGGCACTCAAGCTGAGAAAGGGGATTCCCCTAAGTGCAGGTCGAAACTCGATTGGTCATTAAGCAGATAGGTCGTAAAGTGAGGAGTACCTGCACTAAAAAATAATTTTTATTAATGAAATAAATAAATTAAAGATTATGAAAGTGAATTGTAATGTCAATCATATTTATAAAACTATTATTTATTGAATATTTTCATTTATAACTTTTAATTTTTTCTGCTCTGTGGGCACTAAGAGAGCTTTTTTAACATGCCCATTATGGATTTTGTGAGGCCCACAATGGGATGCCAGATAGCGAGGGAAGACCTATCATATTCAGACAAACCCCCCTGAAAAATTCCTTGGGTTTTTCGATCCATCCAGATTTGATCCCAGTTCTCAGAATAATAGGCTGCTATGTTAACATATGGCTATTATTTATAATATTAGTCAATTTTACAGTCTTTCTCTATTATTGAAAACTAGATACATATAAACCATAAAATAACACACCTTTAATACCTTAAACCACCAGTACAAAACAATAATAAAACTGACTAATGATTTTGATCTAATATTAAGATTTTTTTCAAGTCAGTTACTGTTGTAATATTCAGAATGCAAAATGAACAATGTTTGTTTGTTTTGCATTCCAAATATTGGAACTTTAATTGACTTTACAATTATGAAAATGTTCGGTCAGTTTTATTATTGTTCTGCACTAGAGATTTAAGATATTAAAGGTGTATTATTTTATGGTTTATATTTATCCAGTTTTCAATAGTGAAGAAAGACAGTAAAGTTGACTAATATTATAAATAATAGCCAGATGTTAACGTAGCAGCTTAATTAACGTTACACTTAATTATATTCAGGATTGCTGATATAATTCATTTACACAATTGATTTCATTTTTATAAACATATAGTTTATTTCAAATCAAACAGCAATTTAATTTCAGCTTTAAATATACAAATTACAAACTAAGATGACAATTGAAATATAATAAATCAATCCCCAAATTAATTAAATATTTTTTGTTTATTTATGATGATGAAAATAAGAATAAGTTTCTTTTCTATCATCACAAATTTTAATTTATTACTTAAAAACAGACAAATTACTATTTAAAAGCAAAATATAAATTAATTAAGCATTAAGTTGTTATAATAATGTGAAATTTGTGCTAAAAACAGAAAAGCAATTCTATATACTCAAAGAAGTATATTAATATAAAAATCTTATGACTGCTGATTAAGGAAGTCAAAAACTTTTTATTTGAAAAATGCTTTCCTTTGGATTTTTGTTTCCTTAATCAGTAATCATATGAATTTTTGTGAAAATGGTGCCAACTTTCTTAGAACATTATGGTATATTAATGTAAACAGAAAATTTTCAATTTAGTTGATAATAAAAATTAAAAATAAAATATTTTTAATTTCAGCTAACTTTAATCATTGATAATCTTCCTGTGTTGGAAGGTCAGTTCTTTTGTGCATTTACAATCATGGGTAAAACATTAACAACAAATGCCACTAGATCAACCAATGGAATTACTTGTGCAACTCCACACACAGATTCTCTTCCATCCATTCCACCTGGTCAACGTAAGTTTGAATTAAATTTTTAAAAGTTCAGAGAATATCAAATTTATTTTTTATTAATTTCATGAATATACTGCTTAATAATAGTACAGTAGAACCTACAATCCTGCTAAGAAGTTTTTGAAAGGACCACTCTAAAAAAAACTTCTTATGCAAGAAAACCTCTTATTGCAGTAAGCAAATAATTTATTATCTGTACAATCGATTTTATATGAATATCAAGGTAATATGCAGTCTGCTAAGAAATTATAAGACCACTACATTTGTTTAGCTTTCTCAAAACTAACAATGTTTGATGGTCAGTTATTATACTCAACAAAGTAAGTAACAACACTGGAAGTTCGGTTGTGTGTTTGTGCCTTGCCCGAACGGGCTGGCTACATGAAGTTTTCCAGGTTCTCTCCACATCTGTAATGCCTGAATGGAGGACAATTAGCCATAAAAAGACCTCCCAGAAGGCATTCTCTTTAGGCAGATCAATCAAGTGTTGCATTGCCATAACTTAACAAAACAAACAAACAGAACGTTGAACAATTAGTTAAATAATCTTAACACA
Organism: Centruroides vittatus; assembly: GCF_030686945.1. Classification (NCBI taxonomy): domain Eukaryota; kingdom Metazoa; phylum Arthropoda; class Arachnida; order Scorpiones; family Buthidae; genus Centruroides; species Centruroides vittatus. The sequence goes on along the minus strand of NW_027121826.1, from coordinate 8,825 downwards.
TTTTAGTTATTAATTTTAGAAAAGTCAAATTTTCACTCTTAATAAATTATACGACCATTGTGAAAACAAATATTGAGAAGTAACTTTTTATTGATTAATAATTGATTGTTGCTCCATTTCTTCATATCACTTCTAACAACCTGTTTGGCATTGATTCTACAAATTTTTTTAGTTGATTATTGTCAATATTATTTCATTGGTGCATAATTTCACATTCAAGTTTTTGAACACTTGAAAATTGGCAATTGTTTACATATACCTTCTGATTTCAAATCCCCAAAAGTTTCCAAAGAGATATAAGTCAGGACTTCTTGATGGCTAAAGTAAAACATTAATTTTCTTTGACTTAAACCAGTCTTGAGTTGCCTTTGAGTTATGACATGTGACATTGTCTTGTTGGTAGTACTATTTTCTTTCTCTAAAATGGGAACAAATGTTTTTCCAATAACACCTGATAATTTTTAGGTTTTAATTTAATGCTAACTTTAACAAGAACAACTTAACACCAATTAGTAACACTAAACTTAAGGCCAATTAGTCTGATTGACCTGCTAAACCTGTCAGACTAATTGGCCTTAAGTTTAGCATCATAACAGAATGCTCCTCAAACTATGACAGAGACTCCACCCATTTGGCTACTAAAAAAGTCTTTAAATGCCTTGTCTGAATCGTGTAAGAATGCATTATTCCCATCTGGGCTGTGAAGATTAAACTTTTTTTCGTCTGAAAACACCACCTTGTTTTACTCTTTGGTCCAGGATTTATACTTCTTGGCCCATTCTAATCTTGCTTGTTTATATGCCTCAGTCAATTTTGGTTTACCCTTTAGTTTTATATAATTTGCTTTCTTGTTTTTCCTTAATACTTTCCAAACATTTACATGTGAAACTTTTGCCTCAATTTCACATGAAATCTCTCTTATGGACGTGTTCTGTTGAGTTATCAGATAAAAAATATACCTGTAATTATGTGAGGACAGTGATTTTTGTTTTTTTTTTTTTTTTAAACCAAATCTCTTATTGTGGAACTAATTGTTTAAAATGTGATTATTTCTTGTATTTACTTTGTTGAGAATAATAATTTACCATTAAAATTGTTAGTTTTGAGAAAACTAAAAAAAATGTAGTGGTCTTATAATTTATTCTACATTACAGTCTTTAGTAATGTAACATAGTAGAATAGTATGATACACTGACTACAGAAAGTGATGAAATGACTGGTGTCAATATAACATGTCAATAGTTAATAGATAGCACTGGATAGGAAGTATGGTCAAAACAAGACTTCGGCTAATTTAACAACCACCTCAGATGCAAATGTTTGATATACAATATGGTGAACATCTGCAGTTATTTTACTGAAACTTTACTGTTATGGTGAGGAGAAAGATTACAATTTTTCTCCAACAGAAACTTCTTAAGTGGGAAAATACAATGGTTCCTCATATAACATACTTAATCCGTTCCAGGTGCACGTCCGTTAAGTGAAACGTCCGTTATACGAAACGCATTTTTCCATAGAAATACATGTTAAAACATCTAATTCGTTCCGCAGCATAAAATAACCGTAATGTATCATTAAAAAAATGAACATGGGGTGCGTTCTTTTATTCCTCCGCGTAACTCTGCGCGAGTGACATCCGTTTAAAAATTCCTGCGGAACGTGTTCCTAAATTCTGGTGGGAGTGGGCACTGTCGAACAGCAAATACGGCCGCTTGTAGCAGTAGTTTACAGTGGAAAGCAACATGGCGTCCTTCGTGGCTCAGATAGTTTCGTTTTCGGGTCCATTATGTGGTTTTATGAATGAAAATTTAGAAATTGTGAAAACGCGAGTTAGCGCACGCGGTGATGTGTCTTTACGAATTTTTTTCGAATGGTATCCGGCATTCAAATTTTTTTCGTGGCTATTTTGAATGTTCTTTCAACAAATAATCCATTTTATGGTTAAATTTTACAATTGGGACCCTTCTTTTGCCTTTAAAAGCTCATATTTCAGAATTATAGATTCCTCCAGCACGATACGATCGATAGTGCAGGCGCCGCCATCTTTCTTTCCTTCACCGTCGTTCCTAAATGCCTACAAACAGCATCGCACTCCCGTAGTAGCGGAGACGCAGGGCGACCGCTATTAAAGAACGGACCCATGGAGCAGTCACCAATTATGCCGAAAAGTCCGTTGTTCGCAGCCAGTCTGTTGCTCGAGTCACGTAACGGTCAAACAGAAAGTCCGTTGTTCGCAGCGTCCGTTATGGTGAGGAGAAAGATTACAATTTTTTTCCAACAGAAACTTCTTAAGTGGGGAAATACTGTCAATGGGATTAATATTTTGAAATGTGGGAAATTATGTGGGAAATTTTACCATATATCTTATGGTGCCAGGACCAGAGAAATTGAACTTCTTATGCTGGAAAAACCTCTCAAGTGGGAACTTCTTAAACAGGTTCTACTGTATTGTAAGTTTGATATAATCCTTTTCTTTGCTTTAGAAAAGTTTGATTTTATTCAACTTTTTATTTTAATTAAACTAAATTAAATGTAGATTTAGTACAATGAGAGATAATTATATTTTTATACATAGATCATACAAAGTAAAATTGAACAAAATTTAAATAATTTCAAAAAATTAGAAAGTTTATATATTTATTTAATTATATCTGAATTTAATAATAAATGTTTTACTTAAAAATGTTTTAGATCATATCACAGCTAAATTATCAGTAAGAAAAAGGATAGGACCTGAATTTGTTTCAACAAATTTTACATTTTATGATTGCAACACACATACGTCGTAATATATTAGAATTTATTTAATAAATTGTTTATGAAAGAAGTTGTGTTTATTATTAAATTATAAATTTTTGAATGATAAATTTGTTAGTTGTACACAATGTGTGTCAAGTCCCTTTCCTTGTGATTGGTGTGTTCAAGGTCATCGTTGTACACATGACACTGGGGAAAATTGTCGTAATGATATACTTGTGACTGGTGTATCTGTAAGTATTTAATTTTTTATTAATGAGAAATATCTTCGTAATGGAATGGAAAAGCTATAAAACTTAATAGTGAATTACTTTTGCAAGAAAGTATTTTATTTATTAATTTTTGAAGTCATATTTAACTTTTGTTTTGTTAAGTATGCATATATTATAAGATTTTATTAAATTACATATATCATTTTTTTACTTAATATATTGTTAATGATTATTAATATATGATTATGTAGAGTATTGGTCCAAGTATAAGATCAGGTCCTGGATTTTGCCCAAGAATTAATACAACAAATGGAAGTTCACCTGTTATTTTAGTACCATCTGGTGAAAATAAAAGTATTGAAGTTAAAGTAGAAAATACACAGGTAAATAATTACAGAAAGTTTATTCTATTCAGAATATTTTTATAAAAATATTTTGTTTGCAGCCACTTCTTCTACAAACTACGTTTGTGTGTCAGTTTAACATTGAAGGTCGTGTTCGACAAGTTCATGCTCAGTTTATTGGTGAAAACATACATTGTGAACCAATGATGGTAAGTAAAATAAATTATAAATTCATAAATCTTAGATTTTACTCTGATAATGGATAATATTGACATTTGAAATTTAGTTTTCTTTTGGTACACAATCGCCAAATGTGACTGCATCATTTGCTGTTATTTGGGCTGGATCAAAACCTTTAGATAATCCAGAAAATATTCGTGGTAAGTATTAAAATTATAATATTTTGTAGTATTTCACTAAAATATTGATATTATATTTTTATGTTTTAATTAGTATTGGTGTACAGATGTGAAGGAATGGCAACAAATTGTGGAATTTGTTTAGAATTACATTCTAAATATAAATGTGGTTGGTGTTCTGATGGTATTGGGTCTTGTCGAGTTCGTGGACAATGTAATAGTTCTTTACTATGGTTAGACAGTAGTCAGACTTGTCCTAATCCTCAAATTACTAAGGTACTCATAATACATAGTTAATTAAACATGATTTACATTTATATATTAATTATTGAAAATTATTGTAGTTTACACCGATATCTGGACCTTGGGAAGGTGGAACAAATATCACCATCACAGGTATTAATTTGGGTCGTACATTTGCAGACATCAATGGTGGTGTAAAGATTGTTCAAGCTGATGAAAAAGTAATAGCAAATTGTATACCATATAAAGAACTGTATGAAAAAACAACAACGTATGACTTTTACTTATTTTCAGTTATATGCAATAATATGGATTTTGTTCATTAAACAATAATTTATTTATTTAGAATTGTTTGTCAAGTTGAAAGTTTGCATAATGTAAGTTCTGGTCTACTTACTGGACAAATATCTGGTTATGTTTTTGTTAAAGTTTTGAATGATTATAAAGCTCAGTCCACTTTCAACTATAGTTTTGTGGTAAGTTTAACTTATATATTTTTAATTAAATAATTTTCTTGTATATAAAATGTATTCAAAAAATGTGGTTTGTGAAAGATTCCTTAATATATACACACAACAATTTAGACAACTAAATTGCAATGGCAGACTTTTTCATTAAACGTATGCAGAAGTTTTCAAAATAACCTTCACTGAGACTAATAACACAAGTTTCATCTTATGTAGTCTGTTTTAATCAGGAGTAAAAGATCAATGCATTTAAAACACTTTAATCACACTTGTTAAAGCAGCAATGTATTTCAGGATTGAAAAAATCATCTTTCTTCAGGCTACAATGTATTTTTAATTGTTAATGTTGACTGTATACATTATTTGTAGCCTGAAGAGGGATAATTTTTTCAATCCTGAAATGCATTGCTGCTATAACAAGTGTGATTAAAGTGTTTTGAATGCATTGATCTTTGACTCTTGATTAAAACAGACTACATAAGATGAAACTTAGATTATTAATCTTAGCTGAGGTCATTCTTTGAAAAACTTCTATTTAATTCTTTAATGTGTGTTACATTATATTACATTTCAGTTTTATGTAGTAATGTAAGCCAATTTTGAAAAAGTAATATAAAATGCAATTCTTTACATTTCTGCAAAGTATAAAAAAATTGTATCTGTCATTTGTGTATTAATCTGTTGGCTATGGAGTTTTGAATTTCCTGTCATTCTCAGAATTGGAACCAAATTTTAAATTAATTTTCAAGAAAATATTACAAGTATATCAAAAACATGATTTGTCTTACAATTTTTTTAGTGGTATTATGAATTCTATTAGGATTAATATATTTTATCTTAGTAGATCTTATTTATCTTTAGGTAAAATACATTAGAAACTCATTAATTTGGCACCCAAATCAAGAATCTCCAAAAAACCAGCACCCTCTAAAAAGTAGCTGCATTTTGCAAAGTTCAAATTTTTGTTTTATACCAGATAATTTTAGCTGTGATTTGTACAATCTTAGCAAAACTGGTAACAGTGAACAAACTCAAAAGCTATTATGAAAGAACTGAATTAAGACATTCTGAAGTTCTGAAGAAAAGTTTGAAAGGAATTTAGTTTTCAAAATCAGTTACTAAATCAGATATTAATGCTTCCATTTTGAAACACAGTAAATAAACTGTAGATTTAAACATAAATCTTGCTCATCTTAGTTTGCAGGCATTCAAAAAATGAATGCAATCCTAGTTCAAATTCTTTTTATAATAAAATTTTTAAAGTATTATTTTATTAATAAATATTGTTTATTAGTTATGTTGTGTTGTTGTTTATTATTCTATTTTATTGTTTTTATAATATTGTATTAGTAAACTTTTAATCTGTTTATTCATGTAATTGAAATAATTTTGTGTGATTATTTTAAAAATTATACTTTAAGAAATGTTTAATAAAATTAAAATTTCTACAGAATCCAAGAATTATTAATATTACTCCTTCTGCTGGTCCTAAATCTGGTGGAACACACTTACTTATCTGGGGAAGACATATGGATGCTGGCAGTAGTGTTGAAGCTTGTGTTGGTTGTTTACCGTGTCATATCATAAGGTATGATATTATTTTATAATTTGTAAATTAAAATTTTAGATGCCTTAGTTTGGATTCACTGCAAGAGTTATATTTTAAGTAAGAATAAATTTTGACATTCATCCCTTTTTATCTCAAAGGAAAAGATTGGTAAAGATTGAAACAAAATAAAATGACTATAAATATACATAATATGTATAATTAATATAAATTATTTTAAATTAATTTTAAATTTGGTTACATTGTTCTATCTTTTCCCAAATTAATTTTTAAAAAGAGCACTTTATTTTATAAGTAACATTTTCATTATCAATCCTCCAATCATAGAATTTATAAATAAAAACCCAAAGAAATAGTTTTGATTTGTTTTAACCCTTTTGCCGCCGTTTGCCCCACCCCCTGTTTACGTTTATTTTGTAAACCGACCTAGGGCAATATAGGTCAGTCAAGGTCAGTCAGGCAATATAAACTTAAAAATTCACCAAAAATCAAATTATCATATTTATATGAAAAAAAATCACGTACATTTACTAATATCTTTAATTTTAAATACGATATTTTTTAATAAATTTTATTAGAGAAATTTATGAAAAAAAAAAAATATATATATATCATAACTGACATTCAAACTTGAAAATTTTTTACTTTTTGTCAAAATTAGCATTGTCCGTGATGGACAATGCTAATTTACTTCATTTTTATTGGCATTCTTATTACTACATTCTTATTGGTCACTGAGCCAGACGATGTAGAATATTGTTCTGTATAATTCGATATAACACTTATGCATGTACGTTTATTGGTTTGAAATTATCACACATTATATCAAACATTTGTTTGAAATCAAAACTTTATTCTGCTATCAACTAATATAATGAACTAATATACTTTATTCACTTCATATTGAATGAGATTATATATTTTTGTAATAAACATATGATTACCAGTAGCAATACATGTAACTTTTGCTGATATTTTTGATTAAAATTAAAAAGATATATAAAATATCAGAACTGAAGGTCATAACTTGAATATTTATAACTAGTTGAGGTATTATAGCTGAATAAACTTATTATAGCATGAATGAACTTATTATAGTAATATTATTGCATGAATATGCTAAAAATTAAATAAAAAATTATTAGAAAATGAAAAATTAAAAAAGAAAAAAAAAAGCGATAATTAAAATTTTTTAAGTCAACAAAACACCACCCGGACAAGAATATGTGAAACAGACAATAAACAAGATGCTGCCATCAAGTGCTGATATCTGTTGTCAATAAATTTTATAAAAATCAATTTTTAACAGGGTAACGATCAATCGGTACCCTGGCCTTTTTGCTTAACAATTAGGCTTATGATAGATAGGGACCCCAGTCGCAAAAGGGTTAATAATTAGTTACACTTTACCACTCATGTCAAAGAAAAAAGTCTGTAACAGATAGAACTTTTTTTATTTATTATCTTTAAAGTTATTTTGTAGTTTTAGTGAACAATTTTGAGGTATTCATTTTAATAGAATGGCCATTTATCAAGTATGAGAGTTAATTTTGTATAGACTGATTTTATGATATTAATAATAATAAAAAATCAATCTATACAAAAATTGTCAATCATTTGAAATAACTTGTAATTTTTTTTGACAATCAGTCTTAGCATCATTATTAATAATATTTTTACAGAAGAGAACCAGAAGTAGCTGAATGCATTACATCACCTGCTCATAATGTTAAGAAAGGTACCGTAAGAATGAAATTTGATAATGGGTTGAGAGTATATGAAAAAGAATTTGAATATGTTGATAATCCTACCATCTCTTCTATTGAATCTGGACCAAGTGGCCAAAGAGGCATTCCCAAAGGCATTCCAAGGTATGAACTTTTAAAAAGTAATAATAAATATTTGTTTAACAGTAACTGTAAAATGAAAGTAATTAATTTAATCCATGATTGTCTTAATACTGAAATATTGGTTTGTAAGATATACTAGGACTTTTGTTCTTGAAAATTTTATAAGTTTGTAAAATGAACAATAATAACTATTATATATTGGGATTCACTGTAAAAAGAAGGGTTTGAAGTGAAATTCTCTTTCAGGTTAGGAGAATTTTATTTACATAATAATAAATTATATTATACTAAAAAAAATTTTAAATGATAATTCATTAAAACATTTAAAATTTAATATGCACTTAAATATTCTACATATAAAAGATTGTTTTGCTTTGAACATATTTCTTTGTGGATCACTATTTTAATTCTACTTGTTACAAAGACAAAACTGATAAAATGATACAATTGCTTATTTACAGTGTAATAATGTACTGTACAGTACAGCTAAGGCTTATTTGATATTTAATATCTATAGAATATCCATTATAATTAATCAACATCTGTTTTATTTTCATAATTGTAATGTTGATTGTTAATTACAAAAACAAACTAATTTACTATAATGTTCTTTACTACTAATTATTGTAAATTTTTTGTACATTTGAGAATTTTAAATTACATAATAAAAGCACAAAATCAGTAAATTATAAAAAATTATTTAAAATTAAATTTTTTTATAAATATACAGGGTGAGACAAAAATCACTTGATAGTGATTGATGTTTGTCTTCTAGTAAAAAGATTATGATAACATGTATCTGTAATAGTTTGAATTTGTTACTAGTTTGAATATTTGAATATCTGTGTAAAATATTACTACACAAATAAATATAATAAAATTCTGAAATTTCAGAATTTTCTTTTATCTAATTGTGCATTACTATATACATCCTAACTGTCAAGTAATTTTTGCCTCATTTTGTATGCCAATTTTTTATACTAATTGTATCTTTTACAAAATGTTTATATTATAAGGGGCGAT
>NW_027121825.1:0-53531 GCF_030686945.1 Centruroides vittatus | reverse complement strand
TACATTCAATTTGTATATGTAATTATATTCAATAATGTCAATATGTCTGGATTATGTACTACATTATCAAATTTGTATTACATGCCAGTACAATATGAAGGAATTGTTGGCAAAACAGCTAAATATGTAACAAATATTGCATCCCTAGTGATATCCTTTTATGAAAACTTTTCTAGTTTGCCAATCTAGATAGTATTTTAAACAATTACTTATACTTTTAACAAGAAATTGATAACATACTTTTTCAAGAAGTAAGTTTTCTATTGTAATAACAAAGGGAAAAACTAAACTTAAATTAATAGAAAATGTAATAAGTAATTATCCAAACTTTTTGTATTATTATAATTATTTTTACATAAAGTAAATATAAAAGGTAGAGTTTAGATGGTCTTTATCAACCTATTAAAATTAAAATTTCAGAACTGTACAGTAAAATCACCAAAAGAAATGGAATGTGAAAGTCCCTCAATACCTTATGTTGTGAAGGATAACGAAGTTTTGGAACTAGATTATGGATTTGAAATGGATAATGTGGAAGAAGTAAAAAATATGAGTAGCAAAATTGGATTTCATAAATTCCAAATATATCCTGATCCTACATATTTATCATTTGATGACAAAAACTGTATAAAGAATTTTAGAAGTGATTATTTAACAATCCTTGTAAGTTTTAATTTGAAAATTACTTTGAAATGACAAATATTTTACACCGGTTTTTATAAATTATCTTATTTTTAATTATAGGGTAAAAATCTAGATTATGCTTCTGAAATGGATATTTTTGTGCGTATAGGCACCGAACACTGTGTTATTACTTCCATTTCACGATCACAATTGACATGCCGACCACCAGCTTCTCAGCCTTCAGCGATGATATTACCGGGTGCATTCTATAAGGGAAACCTTCCTGAAGTCATAGTAATTTTCTTTTGGTTTTTAAAATATACGTGTAGTTTTTATGCAATAAAAAGAATTTTGTAAACATGAATCTATATAAAATATAATTAAAACTCGAAAACAAGCACTCAAAAGATTATAAGAATCAAAAATGTGTCCAGATAAAACATGTTTTGAAGCATTTGATTGGCAAATGTTCTTTAAATACTGTACGTTGCATTTTTCACAGAATTTCATTAGTAAAGCCAAGTTATATTAAATCAGATAAAACATATTTTTGAACATTTGTTAGTTCTGGAAAAGGATATTTATTAATATTACAACAGATATATGGGGATGCTCTAACAGATAGAGATGGTTTACAGGAATGCTCTATCTGTTAGAGCATCCCCATATATAAATTTTTATAAGATAGTTTATTTTATAAAACTTTAACTACAACCTCAAAAAATTGATATCGGCTACTTTCAGTGGGCAAGAAAAGTAATCAGACACTGGTAAAATTTCACGTATGAACTCAGCTTAGTTGGTTTAATCATTATTTGCATAAAACTAACATCATGATTTTTATACAATAGGATAGAACTTTTGTTGATAGATTTTAGCTGTTGGGTTTGCTTATATTGACTTATGCAGATCAAAGCTAGTTTGAATTGTTAAATGTTGATCACTTCTAAATTAGATGCAAAAAAAAAATTAATCAAACATTTTACTTTTTAAGCAGACAAACATTTATTTACTCATAAAGATATATTCTAATATTTTGCTGAACCTCCCCGGGCCTTTATCACAAGTTCTCAGTCCTTTGGTATTGATTATACCAACTTTCTAGTTGTATTTTTACTGAGGCTGTTTTAGATCTCTAATAACGCCTCTTTCATATCTTATTTCTTCTTAAATCTTTTGTCTTTGAGCTGTTTGTCTAAAACAGTTCGTAGATGCTCAAAGGGATTTAATCAGGACTCTGCAAAGACCATTCCAGAAGGTTGACTTGTATTTTAACAAAAAAAGAAAATTTTTCGCAATGCGGAAATGTGCTTTGAGTCGTTATCCTGCTGAAAGATGAAGTCATCAGCCAAGTCCACTTTTACAGCAGAAACAAAGAGATTTTTGTTAAGAACGTACATTGACAATACTTCAATAAATTCAAGCTTCCTCAACATCCTTGGCTACCACGGAACCACAAAACATAACGTTACAACCACCATATTTCGTGGTATCACGCATTCATGCCAGCTTGAACTCTTTCCTGGGCCTTTTCCAAACTTTCTGCCATCCGTCCGAGCATAAGTTTAAATTTGGACTCGTCGGACCATAAAATTTTTTCCCAGAAAGCGTCGGACATATTGACGTGCTTTTTTTGCAAATGCCGATCGACTCGTCATGTACGCTTGCTCAAGAAAGAATTTTTCCTCGTGAAACTCCTCCTAAATCCAGCTTCCTGAATGCGATTTCGAACTGTGGAGTCACCTCGATCTTCAGATAGAAAACTATCATTATTTTTCTAACCTTTTCAACGATGTCTCGATTATAGGTGCTAGTGGTCTTCCATTTTCGGCCGCGCCCAGGCAAATCAATGACTGAACCGGTAATTTTATGTTTTTTAACAATGGAGAAAAGGTCGAACTGAAATCGCAGTCAATTTTTCGATACGATGGTAGGAATGGGCGGTTAAATGAAGATCGATGATTAAGTATCTTTGGTCAATGCTAACCTCTGATTTTTGAAAGTACAAATCATGAAAGCATGTAAATAATCTTGTATGAAACTGAATAGATATTTGGAATTTTGCCAGTGTCCTATTGGGCTGCAATTTGGAAAAATTGTAGACCTAAAAATTCCCATTGTCGTCCTGCTGTCTGCTTGTCTTTGCTTAATTTCGAGAACGGTGTTAGATAAATTAAATTTAAGACCAGATATGGAGAGCTTAGACACAGGAGACTTCAATTAACTGTCCAATGTAAACCGAAAGTCACGTAATTTAAAAAAAATTTCCTTTGAAAGGCGTTAGATGACCGACACGACTCCTTGCTAACGGGAAAGAATGATGAACAAGAGCAAGACACTACTAATTTTAGGTGGAGAGCATATATTTTAAATTAAATAAATTAAAAATTGCAGTCTAGCATTGCGACGATTTCACAATAAATAAATATTCGTTATTATTTGTTCTTTTGCCCACTGTAAATATGTCATATCACAGCTGATTATATATATTGATTTCATGATGAATTTACGAATAGGATCAAAATATCTCTTTTTAAATGTAAGACTACGTGTATTTTTGAAATAAATAAATGCCCTGTTTCCTAAATGCGCTGCTCCGTGGCTTGCTACTCAGCCATTCTCATTGTCGACCTGACCGAACTCATGATCGATACAAAGGCTCTTCTGGTGCCCACAGAACAGAAAGAATATTTAAAAAAAAAAGTATTACCTTTATATACAGTAAAACCTTTGTAAACTGGAAGTTTATATTACCGTTTTAAATGGGTGGTTGTATTTTTTTTAAAGATAAACGTCACATACTTACGTTCGTTTATATAGCAAATCACTTTTACTATAAAAATGAACGTTTGTCGTGCTCATGTGCGTTATATCTGGAGGCAATTTTAATTTGTCCGCAAGTGGAACTTAATTTTCCGCTTTATTTGGGTTAAGTTAAAATTTAACAAAGGAAATCGCTCCGTTCCGAATTTTTTTCCATTTAGGCAGGTTTTCCTTTTTGACATTATATTATTATATTACGATTATATTACAATTTTTCAAAAATTAATTTACATTTTAATTATGATATACAGAATTATAATGCCTAATTTTAAAATAATTTGATTTAATTTAAAATTTTATATTTTAATTTTCTTTATTAAAACTTTTTTAATAACAGATATTTGAAATTTTTTTTAGGTTGAAGTGGGAAGCAAGTTAAAGTTTACAATTGGATGGTTGCGATACACAGAAGACTAACGAGGATAGTATATTAGATGAATTGAACTACATTTAAAAATTTCAAAAATCATAAAATTATAAGCAATGTAAAAATGCTTACCTAAACAGAGAATAGATAACAGAAATAAATGTTTATATTTTTTAACAGTGATAAAATGTATTGTAGTTTGTATATGAAAATCCAGTTAAAAACAATAAGTTATGTTTAATTTAATTACTCGTCTTGAAAAGCTTGAGTGTTGGGATTGGTTGCTGGACTGGGCGACTGGATGCGCTCACCCAATTAGAAGTAGGCTGATCCTAATACTGGGTTGTTCCTCGATTTGTACAATCGATTATAAAAGAAATCAATCAATATAATTAATCGATTTGCTGAAATTAACGATTATTTGTACCGTACTATAAAATTTTGTTTTAAAGCTATAAATATTGAATTTCTTAGATATTAAACTTCGTTCAAAAAAGCTTTCCAATTTATTTATGATTTTATAAGTTGTCTCTCCACTTGTTTTGCATCCAGGCAAGGGACGAGACAATCTCTCTCTTGCAGACCCCGCAACTGAAACACATTTTTAAATTAGTAATAAGGTATACACACAGATCCCTTTTGTAAAGAATAAAGTTCGAGAAACACTTTACGTTGTTGATAAATATGCTCGTTGACTCGAATAAGTTGGAAACTCAAGTAAAGTATATTTATTGCACTTAATTACGTTGGTTACAAATATAAGAACAAAGAAACGAACCGAATACAATGATTCAGAGCGATTCACGACATATAAAAGACTTACCACCAACTCTCTCCCTTCCCAACTCACGATCGGAATTTCACAGTTGATTGTCAAAGGTCACAGAAGGGCGGTAGCATTTCGACCCAGTAAAGTAAAATGATAACCATATGTACAACTTCGACCGCAATAGAACAAATATTAAACCATTCGCACAAAACATTGATATCTTATGCCACGATATTAGAATTTATAAATATGTACAGAAATAAGATTATTTCAATCTAACACTGACTCGAATAAAAGGTGATCGGTCAACTATCGGACTGTGAAACAATTTTAAGTAAAAAATTCTAGTTAATTTCTTATAGAATGTATAAATATAATAAAACGCACGAATAATTATTTTAAATACAAATAATATTTTCAATTACAATTTCTGTCTGATGTTTTGAAATTTTCAAAATTAGATGAATGATCGATAACTCGTACATATGGCCAACACATTGAGTATGTATTGGCATGCTATTTATCAGTGAAGCATGCTGGGTTTTGACTGATAAATAGCATTTAGTCGATAACGAAAACAAAGTGCTCGTCAATTGGATGAGCCCAGAATCACGTGAATTCAATTTATAAGAATTTCGAACTATCGTTCATTTTCAACTGCGTGATCTGAAACGAACTATCACTGGAACGAAGAGAAAGTTCCCGAAAACTTAACAATTTTCTGCATTCCAGAAGAACGTGTGGTGTTAATAATAGTTATATGAGAATATTTTCACTTTCTGATGCCAGAGAACTTGGTATTTTTATTTTATGTCATGGAATTTAAAATGAGTTTCAAGCAAAAACATTTAAGTGATTTTCAGAAGACAAAATTGCGAAAAGTAGATTTAAAAAGTACCAAAACTAGACGGATTTTTCAAATCGATAACGGCTGAAAAACTTGATTTTGACAATGTACCAGACCAGATGAACGTGAAGAAAGTCGTATAGAATAGCAGAAAGTTTGGAAAGAGCGAGTACAGATACAACGCCACAGCCCATCATTTAGAAATAAAAACAACGAAAGTCCTACAGCAGTAAGTACATTTTATTGTTTTCCAATCGCGCATTGTACCCAGTCAATATTACTGATAAAAATACACGAAAGCAAATTTTAAATCTAGAATCATACAGACCGAAAGGTCCTTTTCCCTTAACATTCGATACCAAACGTTCTTTGTTTGTTAAATAATATTCATATAAAACAAAAGCAGAACACGAAATTAACAGAAATGACTGTTATCCCTCAAACTAAATATTGCGTACTGTGAATCCTGTTGGTTTTTTCGGATAGAAACAATAAAAATTATTACCGGTACAATTCTTTAACGAAAGGAATAAATGACTGGCAATCAGCTAGATAAAAACAAACGAAAGTGAAATGAAATTACATTTATTAGTAGGCCTATATATATAATGTCTGCTCGTGTGGGCCGGACTCCTCGCTCTGCTCGCCTGTAGACTTAAATTTCACATTGTATATCTCCGGTGACAGGTCAAATTTTAAAACTCTGTTTGCGTCACGACTTAGATCGAAATGGTTTCTATTTGTATGCAAAAAATTATTTAAATCGGTTAAGCGGTTTCGAAGAAGTTAACACAAATAAAACGTAAGCAAACCACAAAGATGGCGCCGGACAATTGTGCATGCCCATGACATCACTCCTGATGTTGACTCGAAACCTCTCTATAATGGCTGCGTTCAGCAGACTCAACAGTTGTAACTGAGCAAATCGGTAGCTGTTACGTAGCAACCTGGATCTGCTGAACGACGAGTGACGACGTGTTGGAACAAAAAGCTTCATTGGTCAGTTTCGGGTAGCAATAGGTAGCGTAAACGAACGCTACCAAACGTTCCGAAAGAGCGCTACTGTAGAGAGCGCTCCGCAGAAAAATACTCAACAGCTCAGGAACTGTTAAGTCTGCTGAACACAGCCAATGAGAAAGTGGTGACACAGATAAGCGCCGCCATGTCTTTTCCAGACTACTTATGTAGCTGCAGCCACATACTATACTTACTAGTTAGTTGGGGAAACGGAAATAATCTAGCACTTATTTAACACCTTCTTTCCTACTTTTTTAAAAAATTTTATAATTAATTATGTTTAATTACATTAAAAATAATAAAAATGAAAAAAACAAATGTGTTAATTCTGAAGAAAAAGATTGAAAGTACAGTACAATTTCCTTTTTTTCGCCTTAGCGCGAAACTTGACACCGATGAGTCATTGTTTACACAGCTGGATGACCTTGAGAACAGCTGGTGTCGTGTTTCGCGGGACATTCTCATGAAACTCTCGGGAGGAGAAGGGTAAAAAGTAGGGTGAATACTAGATGGCGGGATATTTCAAATTTTTTTTTAATTACGATTTTAATTGAAATTTCCGACCCCCCGACTTAATTAAACGTAATTATAAAAAAATCTATTAATTAAAAAAATTAAAAAACTATTGGATGTTGTTTTTTACATCAGAAAATAGCTTTAAATAACTTTACCGAAGTAAAATCGGCGCGCTAGAACTTTAGAAGGATGAATAAAGTTCCATAAAAAAATCCCATAAAAAAACAATTAAGCGTTAATCGCGCATCATTAAGGGTTAATTAAAATCGCAATAAAATTTTTTCGCGCGGGTAAAAATTTTTCAAAAAATTTGGGGACTGAAAAAACATCCGAAAAATCAAAAAAAAAATGTTTTCCCCGGAGGGTCTAAAAACCCGTTTTCTGTGTATCGCTATGTAAACCGATCGAACTGAGTTCGATTGCGGGTACGAAGGGGTTTTAAAGGGAAATTCGGACAAAAAAATAAATGTCGTTTTCGATTTTTAGAATTTTTATTTTTATTTATTTAACAAGTTTTGGAATTTGTGGGAATCCAGGGACTGATTTTTTTTATTTTTTAGCGAAAATACATTTTAGAAACCCTACTTCCCCAATCGGTTCACCACTGAGTAAAATATCGGGGAATATCGGATGTTAACTTAACGGTCAACAAGTCCTTTCCTAATCGACACATCGACCCGCGAATTTATCGCAAATCTTGTAACGGTCGACTGTCAAATGTGAGAAACTTGACACGTAACTTTAGTCTAAGGAGGAAATCTAAAACAATTGAAAGAAATACGAAACCTTCGTTTAGTTTTCGTCGGTCAGCTATAGACACCTTTGATGTGTCATCGCTACGAAACAAACGGTCACCTGATCAGATTCCCACACTAATTACCCATATAACGCGAGCGCGCCAATCTTCGAGTCCAATCAATCCCTCAGGAGTAGCTTTGACTTGGTGAATTGTGACTTCTCGTCCTTCTCCCCGCTCCCATCCGGATATGGGCCACTCGGAAAATACCTCGACTAGATCCACGATCGTCCTACCAACATCGAATAAACAGGATCCGCAACTATCGAGTCTCGACGTATGATTGTAAACTCTCTCTCTCTCTCGTTTCGGTATATGTACACGGTCGCTTTAAGGTACTGTACAAGTGCTTAGATAGTTGATATCGAGCCGATCTTAAATGTGCTATAAAACGAAGATGAATAGTGTAAATGTATATAGCAGGGGTGGGCAAGCAAGAGTTCAGGGGGAGCCGAAATGTAGGGTATGCAAAACGCATGGGAGCCGCAGTTCTGTACTGTCGTGGCGGATAGTATGGTAAGGCGCGCGATTTTATTATATAATATAAAACAAATATTGAATTTTTTAACAAACATATTTTCACAAAATTGTAAAAATAATAATAAAAAACAGAAATGAACACTTTTAGCAAGAGCCGCATTTGCCCATGTCTGGTATATAGGCTTAGTGCTGTAGCTACTATGCACTCCTTGCTTTAGCTCATTAGTTTTACTTGTTAAACGAGCTTTATGCGGACTTCCGGCGCCAAAGACACCCTATGGACTTACCCATCGCGCTCCCCACTAGAAATTTGAAACGCCCTCCTATTAGACGATAAATTCAGCGGAATTTATCGGCTTGACAGCGAAAGGATCTTACAATCTCGACGAAAATTCGTAGATTACGATTGAGCGGCCTTTACCAGGTCGTCGCCGATCCAAGAGGATTTAAACAGATATCCATAGATCGCCGGCTTCTCACAATTTTGTTTATGATGAACATTTACCTGACGCGTCGAATAACGAGTCAATTCCTTTTTTTTTAATATCCTGAGTGTTAAATAAACATAACGAAATGATACGAAACGTCTTGGAGAACAAAAGTATCGCGTCGTCCCTCCTCCTATTCACCGGGTAAACTAATGCCATTTATTTTTAAAATTATATAAGAAATTACATTTTATATCATTTTTATTTGTGTAGAAATATAAATAATAAAAATTTTCTAAAGTTCAAATACCCATAAAATATCAACAGTACTGTACATAATTATATCATTACAAAAGTACCCGGTAAATATTTTTAAAAAGATGCACTGGATCGGCAATAAACTCAATGGTTCCTTCTGAACAATAAGGATGTGGGATATAATATACACATTTACTAAATTTTCCACTAACAATGTCAAAGGCTTTCCACATTGTCTGATTTATAAATCCGTATCAGATGTTACAGTATTGGCAATCCCACATTTTGGCTATAATTATATCAAAAATTATATTTTTTAAAACAACCATCTGTGGAGTTGCTATTATAAAAGTATGCAAAGGTTTGTTTCCACCTTGTAAATATACCACTTAACAAAGACTAGTGAATGAGTAGCCAAGCCTATGATTTGGTAATGTTACCTGGCCATACTATGTATTAGTATTATACTTGTGTCATAATTAGTGCTTGGAGTTAGTGATGCCAACCAAAATTAAAAACACATTGCTTTTCTTCACCTGTTTCCATACCATCAACTTTTAAGAAAATCAAGTACTTCAAATTTTAAGTTTTTCAGTCACCTACATAAGGATCTTAAAGATGGATAAGGCAGATTGCATTTGAGTAAGCTGTTGTAACCTTTTGAACCGCAGCTAAATCTCAATCCTAATGCTGTGCATATTATTTCATTGGACCATTTTTTAACACACGTTGATTTTTAAGAAATGCAGGCTAGTTGATCCTTTTTAAATGTGTTTTGTACTACAGCTGTCTTAACTTTTTTATAGTTTTTGCAATCTCTAAATTTTTGTATTCAATTCCTAACTAATCTTTTATGGAGATTAATTCGAAGTGTAATTTAGAAATTATTTTAATCATCCTTTTTCAATATGATACTTTTTAACTCATCAATTATTTTATCCTTATTTTTACATTCTCCTAACTGAAATCTTCATTAAATATTGTAGAATTATCTGTTGCTATTAAATGTATTCTACTGTGAGGTGTATTTATAAAACAACTTAATTCCTGCACAATAGACATTATACTTACATATTATTATTGTTATTTATTAAACTAAAATAATAATTTATTATAAGTGACTTATGATAAATACTGCATATTTAATGTATATTTATTATTCATAATCATTTCAATATCAAATTCTATTTTATAAATTTTAAGTTCTAAATTACAAATCTACTGTAATTTACAATACTTTTTATTAAAGTAGATTTGTATAATTAAGGACTTTCATATCAGATATTGTATATCACATATTACAAATATTAAACTATATCAATGCTCATTAATTTATGTATACTGATTTTTTTAACTTAAATTTTAAGCAATTTGGAATAAAAATTTTACATACACAGATTATTAATACTTCACTTACCTGACATAAATAGTTGCTGTTGATTGCTTTCCAGTTCTCTCTTTTGTTTCCTAAAGTTTACGAAACATTAGACATGCTCAACAGCTTCACACTAAAGTTTGGGGTCCTAATACACCCAAATTTCTAAAATTTTGTTTTTGTTGCTTGATCCTGTGATCTGAACAGAAAGGTGATGTAATGTCCAATATTACCAATCTAGGTAATTGATTCCGAAATTTATTTCGATTTTCCGAAAGTTAAGTTAACGGTCCAATTCTAATAAACTTTATGATATAAATAAAATTTGTTAAGTTTGATTCCAGTATCGACAGTTAAATGATATGTAAGATTTCCTTGGATTCTCGCCCATTTAACATTTGGAAATTGAAATTGTTCTTTTGATCGGCCGATAGATTTCCACCGTAAACAGTTTTGAATTTGAATCGAAAATTACACCTTCCCAAAATGTTAAATTTCTTGCTGTGATTGATTAGAAAAAAGAAGTCGGTTGATCTTTTCCATTAATAAAAGTATGTTAAGGTTCCTAAATACACACCTGTTGGGTCAAACGTAATTGTTTCCTGAAACCTTTCTTTTTTTAATTTGTATTTTACAAGAAAAAAATTTTTTTAATATAGCATTTTTAATGCAAGAAATCATTTGAGCAAGGTACAGAATTTCTAAATCAATATCATAATAAAAATATGCTATGAATATTTTACAAAGTCAGATCGTACAAAAAAGTTTGTTTTTTTTTTGTTTTTGACAATTGGAAAATACGCCCAAACACACAAAATTCTATACACCATTGGGCTAAAACATCAGAACCCACATGTACACCATAATACTCTCAGTACTAAAACATTCAGATGAACTTTTTCCTTTTTTCTTAATTCATAATTTGAGTTCAGAAATTTTGGAATACAGTCCCTTCACATTTATTACAACAAAAATACAAATACCAGGATATATTTTGCAAAAATTGTAAAGTAATTGTGACATTGTTTGAAATATACATCTTTTCAATTCTTTTTTTTTTCTGATTTGTAACCGGAGGTAAATTTATCAGTTGTATTGCTCCGATTTCACTGTATACACAGTAAGAATATGTATACATATATTTATATATATATATAATTTCATTTATGTAGAAAGCACGAATAATTAATAAAAGTTACCGGTACATTATTATTGCAAATAATTTTCTCACACATTAAAATATACAAATTATTGACTGTATTCCACGATCAGACAGCGATTATTACAAATATTGGCAAATAGGATTGTGCATTCAAGGCATTTTCGAGAATGTCTGCCTCGACATCCACATCTATGGCAGTGCATATCCATGTAAAGAGCAAAGTCTCGATGCCGGCTTTATTATTATTATTATTATTTGTTTTTTTTGTACAGACATTTATCACAGTGCGTCAAATCATCATTTTTTCACACGTCGAGATACACTGTGGGAGACTGCCGAGAAATTAAAAAGGGGGAGATATCGTGACGGCAACATAATGTGCCACCGTTCCGTTGTACTAAAATGTAATTTTGTCCGTGTATTTGTTACAATCACTACTGTTACATAGTAACAAGGAACCATGGGAAGTATCATAGCGTCTCAAGGCACTGACTGTGCTTACCTCCCGAACAGAGTAATTAAAAATTATGATATTGTGATTTTCAAATCCGAACAATATAAAAAAAATTTTTTGTAAGTTATAAAAATGATGTATTTGGGAGATGGGCATTCAAAAATTTCTATCAACAACAATTATAATAGTAATAATAATAATAATCAAAATAAAATCTACAAAAATGAAAAAATCTAAAATATAAAAACAACAGCTTGCTATACATTTTCCTGATATTTGATCTTGCTAAAATTGGAACATAATGATTGTCCTTTGGGAAGAGTTCATTCAAGAACTGATATTGATAGTCCACAAGGACTAAAATGGATGGATATAATTATATGGATGAATTTCATTGGAATGTCATGCTTCCGATTCTCCTGACATAATCGAATGTACTTGTTCTAATTTCCTTGCCAATTTATTCTTTCGAGAAAACTCGTCTTCTTCAAGAATTAGCATGAGCTGTAAAAAATTATTATATTTAAATATTTATTTTAATAAACAAATAAACATTTTTTCCTAAAATAAGATTATATACATAATTCTGTGCATTATCTGAAGTCTTTGAGATCTGATCTACATTTCTGAAGTACATGGAACTATGCAAAATGTATTACAACTGTTAAAGAAGCAGACAAACGCCTATCAATGATCTACCAAGATCTTTTGAAAATCTCATTTAAAGTATTGGAAATGATTGATGTAATAAACTAAAATTTTTCTTTATTTTACATAAAAATGGTGTTTTAAACATTACCAGATGATTAAATGAAAGGAAACTCAAAAAAGAATGCAAGGATTTTGGAAATGCTTCAATTCAGAACTGACAATGCGATGAACCAGTTCTGCTTGTTATTGCCTTACTATGTATTATGAAAAACATTTAACTTGAATGTTTATTTGCTACAGATTCAAAGAACAACATTTTAAACTCAAATACATAATAAGTTTACAGGAATTCTTACTTTATAAGAACAAGATTTGATTCTCTTTATAGCTGTACTAGTGTACTAGCAGGTAAGCCCAGTGTTGCCTGGGCAAAAGATAAGAACAAACATTAAGATTATTAGATTCTTCTGTACTCTAACCCTTCTACTATATTACATTACAGTATCTGGTTTATATAATTACAAAGGTTATCTTATGTAAGGGTTTATCACACTGAACAACCAGTCTAACACATTTAAATCATTTTTTTAAATTGTATACAGCAGAGGAATAAAGAATTTTTTAAATGTCACTAAGTATGATAAACCCTTAAGTAAGATCACCTTTGTAGTTACATAAATCAAATACTATAATATAACAAACATTACAACAAAATCCATATAAAGAGTTTGGTTATTTCAATCTACCATTTCCATCTTTATCGCAATACTTGAATACAAAATGGTACAATTTCATTGATCAAGTAGACACCAATTGAAAATATGATTTTTGTGAAAAATGGACAAAATATTTTAACTCGGTACCCTGGAAAACCACTTAAAACATCTTTTGTGCAGGCAAATAACCTTGTATTGTGTAATTTTCCTATTCCACCATACTGCTGGGTCTGATAGACAGAAAGGACTGTTATGGAAGGGGATTTGAAGTAATTCAACCAAAATTATTCATTGACCTCCTCCCGGAAGAGAGGATGATCAATGGCGACTAATTAATACTGGTCTGCTATTAATATTTGAAAATTGCTCCACGTTGGATAGGTTGTGATGGCCATGTGATCGAAGTTTCTAACCTTAATGTTCGAAGGACTTCATATGACTTGTTTAAATAAAAAAAAATACCTTGTAAAAATGCCAGAATAATTGCTTTTATGTGATAATAAAGTGTTAAAATTTTGGCAACAGATTGTATAAACTATGTGGGAAGTATGTTCTCATAAATCATACATTTAAAAAAAATTATTGTGCTGCAATTTGAAAAAAATTGTAGACCTAAAATTTCCAACTGTCATTTGCCTGTCATTCCTTAATCTCAAGAACAGAGTTAGGTAGATGAAGGACGAGACCAGATATGGAAAGCTTAGGGCAGGAGGCCCATATTAACGAAATACAAATGTCTGGTTTGGACCTGGAAGTCGTGTTATTTCAATTAGAAATTTCCCCTGAACAGAGTTAGATAAATGACTGGTATGGCTCTATTGCTGACAGGTATGATGTACAGAGGCAAGACCACCACTAAAAGAATTGAGAACGTAACAATGTCACAATAAATAATCACTTGTTAGGGGATGTTCATAAATTATATCCACATTTTTTCTTGAAATTTTATTCTCCCACACTTGTCTGAGTTTCCTCAACCCCTCTCCTCTTCAGACATCAACAAAACTCGAGACCCCTTAAAATCTTCACCATTTTATGAATGATAGCAGATACCATAAGTAGAAACAATACATACAAGAAATTTTGAAATAAATATAATAAAATGCATAAACTATAAAATTTAATGAAATAAACTGGATGTCCACTGAAGATCAACTCCTCCCCTCCCCTTATCAGACTTTGTCTGACTTGTAACCTCCCTCCCTTCTCTCTAGTGTGGATGCCATTTATAGTCAGCCCCTCAGAATTAGTTTGGTTTATTTGGATACGGCAATGTGTGAGCAATCTGCCAAAAGGATGCATTC
Organism: Centruroides vittatus; assembly: GCF_030686945.1. Taxonomy (NCBI): domain Eukaryota; kingdom Metazoa; phylum Arthropoda; class Arachnida; order Scorpiones; family Buthidae; genus Centruroides; species Centruroides vittatus. The sequence continues at coordinate 38,944 of NW_027121825.1, read as the reverse complement.
CAGGAAGACTTATGGGAAGCTGGACCCTATTTAGATGTTACTAATGTGAAAAAGACCCAAAAAAAACTCAACATGCCCAGCTTTGTTGGTGATGCCATTTTTTGCCAATAGATGGTACTACATGTAAATCAGCAAAATCGAATGTAGATAGAAATTAATTGATTTATAGAAATACAATTGACATTTTAGGGTGGAATGTATGACATTATCTAAGATGGAAGTATTTAAAACATAACTGCTGAGTTTCATTGCAATTGGTCAAATTTCCTAGGAGTGTATAGCGAACGAACATCCTCATTTATATATATAAATGAGGATGTTTGTTTGCTATACACTCCTAGGCAATTTGACCAATATATATATAAACAAATCATAAAATGATCTAGTCTGTTGATACATTGATTAGATTTACTTCTAATGTATGTAAATCTACCACAATGAAGACTTTGTTCTGTAGTGCAAAACATTTCTATTTATTTCCTATTTACCAAAACACAATTTAATCGCAAAGGATTAAATTAAGTGTTTAGACATAGAAGTCAGTGATTGATACAAGGTAGTCATATACAACCAACTCCTCATGTTACCAAGCTCTTTTCACACTACTTTGCAAGTTCTAATGACCTGTTATTTTAAAATAAAATATTGAAAACCAGGAATAATGTAAATCATATAGCCTTATTAAACATTTCAGAATGATATTATTTAAAATTTATTTTTGCTGTTTTTGTAATATCTGAAACAAAAGTATTATAAAGGGGCATTTATAAAGTGTTTGAAAAGAATATTTACACTTAAGATAGGTTTAATGAAAAATTTTTTAAATATTAGTAATTAGGATTCTTAGTTTTCAAATTTAAAAATTTATTTGCATTTATTTTTTCTATATATTTTTCAAATTTATTTATTAGACCAGATATATTTATTTTTCAAATGAATTTCAATTCAAGTTAAGTTTGTAGACAATAAAATTTATTGTAAAACATCAATCATTCTCATTAAATGTAGTATAAACAGTTTGTAGTATTGTAGTTTGTAGTGTAAACAGTTATTTGTTATATAAAAACACAATGAAATGAAAATAAGATAAATCAATTTGCAATTTGAACTAAATTTTCACTATTAAATGTAAATATAGTGAATAAAAATACAAATAATTATTTTAAAACCACCTTACCTGATCATTATATTTAATAGCATAACTGTACAAATCGTATAGAGCAACATTTGTGTTGAATTCATGTGCATGGAGCTAAAATAAAAAATAATAATTAAAAATTGATTTCAATATTTCTTACACTTGATATATAAAAAATGTCGAGAGGCTTATTTTTTGATAAAAAAAATAATTCTAAATAAAAAGATTAAGTATTTTATAAAAAAAAATTGTTCAAATTTAGTTTGAACTCATTATACAATAGACTCAACATCTGTGATTACAGTAAGTGATCAAAATTAGTAAGTTCCAAAACATAAAAGGTTATTATATATTATAAAAAATTCTATTATTATAATCAGAACTCAGTTACTATATCATTAACTTTGGGTAAAAAATTCTTTTGACGCTTTCTTTGATGCTAGCAGTCTCAACATGTGGCTGATAACATACAATTGTTTCCAGATTCCAGTCTAAGTTAATCATCTTAATCATTCATTATTAGCTAACAATACAATAGTTTATATTGCTGGCATTATGCTAGCTTTTATTGAAGTTGATAGCAGTCACATATTAATTAATAAATAATTAATCCAATAAATCTTCCGAGTTATACATTTTTAAATTGTCTTAATATGTTCTTTTAATGTTAGAGTCAATGAAACCTAACTGTATTCTTATTTACTTACTTCACATAACACTTCAAGTCAAGTCATGGCTTCTATCATACGGTATTTTTGAATATACTGACTTTCACCAGACTTTTATGTACCTTTATTCATATTTCACCCGACCATAGTCCACTGTGCATATATAAAGGTGAAAAATTCAAAACTACCAATGTCTTGAAATTCATAAAAAGAATTTATTCATTCCCAAATAAGTTATTTCACCAAGCTTCTTATGCACTTCCATGATTATTGAGTCCCTTATGTTTTTTAAATTTTCTTTACTACTCCCAAAAAAACAAAAAGCATACCAGCACTACAAAATTCATTACAAATCTGCTATATTCTCTAAAGTTTTAATACTATGTTTACTAAGAACAATCTTATATTGATTTCTTCAGACTTCTTATTTATTTTAGTTAAATACATGATTTATATTTGAAAATATGAAAATAAACACATTCAATTAAAATATAATGAAAATATATTTACTATTAAACAAAATTAGTAATAATTTAATTTGTTTTCATAACATTGTTTTAAAATTTTCTTTAAAACATACAAGTCAAACATACATCAAAATGATACTGATACATTAATTAATTTCAATGGTCAAAATCTTGTAGATTTTATTGATTGATTAATCTTTAATTTAGAAAAAGTATTACTAAACTCAGAGTTAATGAACAGATTAAACATTATTTTTATCAAAATATTAATTAATTTAGTTACTAATAAAAATGATAGATTAATTTTACTTAAAAATATTTGTGAATTATTTATTAAAAAATAAATATAGAAAATGCATACTCTAGATTCTTCAGCCAACATAGCATTCATATCTTGATCACTTATGGCACACATTATTTTTATATCTTGATAATATCTGTAAAGTAAACATTCATATATAAGCAATTTATAAAATAATTTTTTAAATTTTAATCCATAAAAAAAACATACCTTTCTACCCAATCTTTATATACTGGAATATCCTTAGCATAAAGCAATTTACTGCTTGGTGAATCTTTTCCTAGCCTGTGATCTGACGTAGAACAAGCATCCATAAAAGTCTGTGCCACAACAGATAAACAAGAATCAACAATATTTGATTTGTTGATATCAAATACAAAATTTGGATTTTTGATAAGGTTAACCCAAAATCGAAGAGGCAAACTAAATAAATCAAATAAATATTAATACAGCAGCTTATATGTTCTGTAACACACATGAAAAAAATTATACCTGTTTGATTTCCACGTGTGCACGACTTCAGGATCTGTAATTCCATGCTGTAATGCTTGATCATCCAAAAAGTCAAACATATACTTTATAGCTAATGGCAAAGCACTTCCACGATGAGCAATTGAAAATATTGTTTCAAACAGATCATCAACAAACTTTTGAAGAGTTCCCTAAATAAATAAATGTAAAAACAAATCAGTAACAGAAAATAATAACAATAATTTGAAATTCAAATATTACTCATAATTTATATACTTTAGTTGCGAGAAGACGTGTAAGATATATTTCTGAAACCATCTTATTTCCTCTTTCACCTTCTTTTGATGGTTCCATATCATGCTTAACCTAAAGAGAAAATGTATATACAAATTTTATTATTATTGAAATATTAAAAACAATCTCTACTTTAAATTTAAGTTATATAATCAGATTATTCTAGAAAATGAGATTTTATATAATAATTGATTGAAAACAAATGATAATACAAGCTAAACATGTTTTACTGTTTAGTGTGTAACAACATAAATACAATAAAGAAATATATTTACTATACTTAAATGAATAGAAATTCTTACCAGATGCCAAAATTTATAACCATCATGATGATCATGATTAAGAGGTGACGTTGCTCTACTATGAGGTGGACTGGTTTTCAGAGAAAATGGTAATGTTTCTGAAATGTTAAAATTCATTAAAATTAACTTACTACTCTACATATTAAGAAATGATCATTTGATTTAAAAAATGGTGGCAGCAAATGTCACATGTGAATTTAATATGATAAAAATAATAATGATTATAAAAAAATTCAACTTTATATACAGTTTAACCTGATTATAACATCATCCAGTCATCCAGGGAACCGGCAATTTTTTGATGTTATAAATGAGTGTTATCATCTGAGGGGTCATAATTTCAGTCTCATAAAAAGTACCAAGTGTGTTCAAAAATTTATTGTAAAATTCATTGTAATTTAATATCATATGTACTACCATAAAATTATTTCTTAATGGTAATACAATATACTTATCTATTTAATAATTTATTATCGTTTGTATAAAAATGCAAAATACACGTTTAAATCAACTTTATTTACATTATTATGTCTAAGTGTACATTGATGTAATTAAATATCCAAAAATTACTTTTATAATAAATTTCTATTTGTTCTAAGTTTCAATAATGGTGGAACTTCCGGTTTTGAGAATAATGTCAAATCAAAAGGCAACAAAAGTTTAAAGTAATGCATGCCAATTAAAAATGGTTCAATTATTTCTTTATAAAGTATTTAATATATGATATATTAAAAATAATAGAATTAACAATTTAGCATAAAATAATTTAAAAATGAGTACATAATAACTGATTGTTATGTTGTTTAAAAGTGTGGCAAATCTCACTCCACCAAAGTCAGGTGGTGAGAGTACCACTCACAGTCGTTTAAGGAAGTAGATTCTGACCCTACGACTGAACATGTAGTATTTTTTTGTTAAATAAAATTTCTAATCTAATTTTGTAAATTTGGAAGTGCTTCAAATATGACATTAAAACAGGGTTTTATGTCATTACAAGTGGGTTTTTTAATATTATCTAGTAAAGTAAAATCGTGGGATCGATAAAAATTTGACATTATATTAGGGTTGTTGTTACATTACATCCATCCGATGATGTTATAATCAGGTTAAACTGTGTGTGTATGTATATATATATATATGCAGCCCTTGTCATTATTAATCAAGATTTTTCATACCAGGTTATTATTTATGAAATAATTAAGACATGAAATAAATTTCATCTAGATCAAATAATTAATGTTCTATTTTATTTGCAGCTGATATTAAATTATTAGCTAATCATAGTAGTCCAAAATCTTTACATCATTAATTAAATATGATCAAATTTAATTTATGTAAAATGTTATTCAGTGCTTATTAGCAATAAACAATTACAATCACTGTCTGATAATTAAGGCATGGATCAAAAGTACAACAAATTTACTTTATTGAACTTTTCAAGTTTTTTTTCTAACATGTAATTTTTATCTTAATTATTGAACAGCCCTCATATTGTCTTCATTAAACTAACTAATCTGAAAGAAATATTACTATGCAAAATAATACAAAATAATTTTAAGTGACTGAAAATTTAATGAAATTAATCAATAAAATTATAAATTATGTTTGTTTAATGATTGAAGAAAACATTTTAATGCACTTATTCTGATCTTCTAAAATCCAATTAATACTTTATCTTACACTTAAATGAAAATTGAAAAAAATTTATTCATCAAATATCTACATTACTACTATATAAAATCTTAAAAAAATATTTTATTCATTTTTAATATGTAAACCATTGAAAATTATATTTTTTTGGATCAATCAAATACACTGAACCATATAAAGCTGTATTAAACTGCCTAAAGAAATAAGGGCTTTTGGCAAATTTTCATTGTTAAAAAAAAGAAAAACTTATATAAAGATTGTTTCTATGTTTTGTCATTAAATTTTAAAGAATTAGACTTAAAACGGCTACAGATTGTTGGACAAATTTATTTTTTGGAAGAAGCTACAGTATATTAAAGTCTAATAAATATTATATTAAATAATAATTTTCAACATTTTTTGTTTTAATTAAAAATAATGCTTTATTTTAATTTCTTATAATAGTGCTATTTAACAAGACAATTCACAACTTTAAGTTAAGAAACATTATAGAATAATTATGCATACCATATTTGTGAGATTTCTCAATTTTTTCATTTATTATTGGAATATTATACATTGTCTGTTGTCTTGGAACTAAAGTCAATAAAGCTCCATCAGGAACCTAAACATAAATTTAAAATACCTTTCAAAAATTTCAGTTAATTTTTTTTAATAGAAATGATAATTTCTTTGTAGTTTTGAGTTACTAAGTTGTATAATAACAAGACAATTATTACAATAAAATATTAGTATCTAATTTTAAAATTTTGAAATATTTGAACATAATTCAGAGTATTATTATTCATTTTCACTATATCATTTTTTTAATCTTTAATACTATTTCAATCTCATTATTTTATTCTTTTTAGTTATGATTTTAAAAACTAAAATATTTTTCAATTTTATAAAAATATTTCACTTCCTATTACAAAAAAAAATATAATAGAAAAATTTTCTAATATTCAATTACATAAAAAAAGTATATTATTGTTAGAAGCTGAGATAAAATTTTTAATCTAGAAAATCAAAAAATAAAATAAAATGATTTTTCTAATAAAATATGCTATTAAACAAATAAATAAATGTAAAAATAGTAATAAAATTGCTATTTTTACATTTATTTAACAAATTTTTGCACCCAGTGAAATAAGAATTCTAAAAATGAAAAAGCCTCAAAAGTTATAATCTAGTACATTGTAAAAATTTGAGATATTTTCACTTTTTGGTCTGTTTTATGATCATTCAACTTTATTACCAAAGTTTTATGACTAATAAAATCTTATTACATGTTTTGATGCAGAATTATGGTTAAAAAAAAAAAAAAATACATTTCCAGGAACAGAGTCTTATAATACTAATTTCTACGGGAAATTACAATCCAATTTGCAACAGTTAATTTAATAGTAGTTTTCCAGTAACTAATTATAATTAGATCATAAAACAGAATTTTCTATTTTATGACATACTAAATATTTGAAATACTTTCAAAACATTTTTAATGTAAATGTATAAAATAAAATAAATATGGTAAAAAATTGTATATTACTTTTTGCTTCAAAATTGTTAATTTATTTTTTTACATTTAAGTTCTTAAAAAAAAAAAAAAATTGCTAATCTAATTAACAAATGATAATTCAAGAAAATTTTCTTCCTCTGAATTGACATAATACACAGAAATAAAACTTAATACAAAAATAAAGAATTAAATTAATGTATTTTAAGCACAAAAACAAAAACATTAGTTTAAAAAAAAAATTATTTTTATTCTATAAAAAAGTTTTCCTAATACAAAATAAAAAATTTTGACTTACTTTATAGTGAGCAAGTGTATTTATTCGTTTCCATTCTCCTTCGATTTTATTTGTGGTATCTTCATCAGATAGTATTAATCTACCCGAAGTACCTGTTCTCCATTCTGTAAATTAAAAATAGAGAATAAGGAATAATAATAAAGAAATATCATAAATATATGTTTTAGAAAAATTAATTATAAACTGGAAATACAGATTTACTCATGTGTAAGAAATAAGAAGTGTAAAATTTTGATAATATATCATATATATCAATAATATGTCATGAAATATATCATGACATGTTACAGGAAAACAATATCTAATAATGTAGTGTTAAAAGTGAGCTAACATATGAAATTATTTGAAATTAAAAATAAAATAATCAAACTGCATTTTAAAATGCTTCTATGTTAGCAAAATATTATTTATTTAAAAATATAATATTTCTAGTATTTTGAAACAAAATTTAAATGAATCAGATGAATTTTAAAGATAAGTAAATTAATTTTTATTTAATTTATTAAAAAATAATAATAATTGTTTGGTATAAATTTGAAATTATTATGTTGCATATTTTTAAAATTGTTGCATTTTCATGTATAGTTGAATGAAAATATCCATAATCCAGAGGTTATAACTGGTATTGTAATCATTTTATATATATTTCAATGAGCTTTAATCTGAAAACAAACAGAAATGTACAGTACATTCATGCCTGTGTGTAATCGGCATTAAGAATGGTTATGTCAACAAAACATGCTACTTTATAGTCTTTATCAATTACAATAATTCTAATAAGCACTTATCAAAAAATTTCTTTTCCCAACAAATTTTGTATTTTATTCTGTAATCATACAATAAACTCAAAACACCTTATAGATAAGCAGCCGTGTTTATTAGGTACTAACTAACATTTTCGATCGTATTTAACGACCTTCTTCAGGAAAAAACATAAAAAAATCGAACAGAAAGACACTTTGCAGTAACGGACAAGCGTTTGGAACGTTTTTTTAAATGCAATCTAAATAGAATTGCGTGCGCCATCTCTACATCAAAGAGCATTAAATAACACAAAAACATGAGAATAAAGTAAAAGCAGATGAACAGTGAAATAATAATATGCTCCGTGGAGACATTAAAATAAAAATAAAATACAAACAGAAAAATACGGTGCGGGCCGAGTGGCTCACATAACAGAGGGAAAAGAGGATGGGAGCTGTGTGGAGATTATAACGGACGGGTTCAGTCCTTGAGTAGGCTTCTGCGTATCCGTCTTTCTGACGTTTACGTGCCTCCTGAGCGCCATGCCGCAGATACTTTACTGGCCTCTCGGAAGTTTATGGATTGTCCTTTCTGGCTAGCTTTGCAGATGTGCCATGCCTCAGTATAACGAAGGTGCTTTATGTTACGGACTGTTTGTATTAATTTTGCTTGGGCCCATTCAGCTTGGACTTCCTGGGAATCTGTTAGGACATAAGTTGCCAACGCTGTACAAGGCTGTTCGTTTCTTATGTTTCTCTGATGTTCCGCCAGCCTTTCCTTGAGTGTTCTTCTGGTGGCTCCAATGTAAAATAATTTATTCTGCCTCCGTGCATCCGTAATCGGGATTTTGTAAACTCCCGGGAGGGAGTAGGTGTCCGGGGCGTCTTTATCAGCTCTTAACAGCTGGTATATAGTGGGATTCCGTTTGTATATTATTCTTTTGTTTGTAGCAATTCCCATACATCTATATATGTTGCTCAGTGCTGCACTGTAGTCCACTAATGTAAACTCCTCTGTATTTAGGAAGTTTCGCCTCTTATTGCGTGTTGTGGTCAGGCTAGTGAGGGCTTTATGACTGATCCCGTGTTTCTTAGCTAACTTAATGATGTACTTCATCTCTTCGTTTTTGTCTTGGGTGCTACTACAGTGTGTATGGGCTCGTTATTCTGTAATATTAATCTACACCAAATTATAATTAATTTTGAGTACATAATGATTAAGTATATTTTAGTATTAGATTAATATTGACTTTATTTTAGAGCAGAGAATAGAGAGAACATTTTTAATACAGAAAGACTCCACTTAACGCAGGGGATGCGTTCCTAGATGACAAAGCACTAAACAAAACAGCATTAAACAAGGTCATTTTAACACAGAGTAAATAGGGAAAGGGGAACACACAACCAAAAATAAACAGATTTTACTTTAATTTTAAGTTATATTATTATTAAAATTAATATAAAAATATGTTAAACAACACAAACATATACACACAGAAATGTAAAGTTCATTTTTTGTGATGAAGGTCCTGGCTCTTTTGAAATTCTTGTTTTTTTGCAATAAAGTCACATAGTTTCATTTGTTGCTTTCTTTTCTTAGGTAAATGTCGGTAGCAGAAAATTGCTACCAGATTTTAAAAGGAGTGCAAAAGCAAAACGAGGTGTTTTGCTTTTGCACTCCTTTTAAAATCTGCATCATTCGCTACAGTTTGATCAACAATTTCGGTTATCATTACTAAACTTTTATTAAGGTAATCTGTATAGAAATTCTTTGGGTTTTTCATTTTCAGAATCACTATTTTCCAGTTCTACATGAATTCCTTGTTCTGCCAGTTCTTGAAGGTTGTTGTTGGTAAGGCTCTCGCCAGAAACCTGCAATAACCCCTCAATATCCTGCTTGTCTACATCTCCTATCCTGATGTATTGATTAGGTTGACCAAATTGTCAACCTAACGATACAGTGATGGGATCTTCTCGTTGAGAATTCTTGGATATCTTCAACCATAACTTCTTCCACACTCCATTTGTGAATTTATCAGTTAATTCTTGCCAAGCAAAGTCGATATTTCTTATGGCATCCATGACGTTATATTTTTTCTAAAATTGCACAAAACAAACGTAGATTTAAGGGAAGTACAGCACTATGACAAATTGCCATGTTTTGCTGATTGGTTCGTGTTTGGGGATAATTGTATTATTTATGAATCAATAAAATGCCGCAATAATTTGAATTGGCATAAATTTTGAGTGTTTTTTTAGGCTTCGAGCAGACTGCATTATATCAAATCAGCATTACGCAGGCTCTTACTGTACAGATATTATTATATATAGATTTAAAAATATTTCCAAAAATAGTCTTTAAAATAATATTTGATCCTTAGAGTTAACAGCATAAGAATATATTACCATAAATATATTTGTTAAATATTTCATTTTCAAAATAATCTACTTTTCTTTTTTCATATGATGAGTAATTATTTCAAAGTTTTAAATACATTACCTAAGTCCAATCCTTCTTTACTTGGTCTTTGAGAAAAAGGAGTATTTCGATATATAGCATCTAACGCTTTCTCTTTAACTTGAGACAGAGTATCACAGTCTAAAACTTTCACAGGAGTTTCAATATTTTCTCCTGGAAGTTCTAAACCAGACATGTATGCTGTCTGTGGTGACATTGATACAAATACAATCTGAAAAAATAAAAAAATAAAAATAAAGTATAAAATAAAAACACACACAAATAAAATTTAAAAAAATAAATCTTTTTTTTGCAACAAACAAGTATAATCCACAGTTAACTAAAATAGAATAAGAATATTATAACAACACATTATGCATGTACATGAAAATATTTAGCTGATATACAGCATTTACCATGCTTTTATATTCAATTGATTGTCTAATTAATTTTTCTTCTGATAATGAATAACGTGCTTCACTGGTAATAGAATCAACTGGTCCTTTATCTACTTGTTGTTTGATTGCTCTATATAACATAAACAATGGGTCACCTGCACATTCCTATCATAAAAATAGAAAAAAATTATAAATATGTAAATATCTTTGTAAAAAGATATGATGATAAAACAGAAAAATTTAATTTTATTCTTAATTTTTAAAATTAATATTTTAAGAATTAATATGATAAAATTTTAAAAGTATCTATTCTATCATTGTAATCTAGATACTTATTTATATATAAATAATATTCATACATTATAAAAAATAATAATAAATAAACACTAAACAGGTTTAGCAAACATTATTTTCAAGTAAATGAAATCTGCTGTATTGTATCTTCTAGTTTATATAACTTCTATCAATTTTGTGCATGTTCCAATTTATTATTTAGACTTCAAAACAGTAATCAGTTCAATTTTAAGAAATTCTTCCTATGCATTATAATATAATGCATATGAAGAATGTCTTAAAATTGAACTGATTACTGTTTTAAAATGAATATAGACATGGCAATCATATAATGTGATTTTGTTAACCATCTAAAAGAGGGAATTTTGGAAAAGTACACTAAACTGTTATGTTCTTCAAAACTGACTATCAGCAAAGTTCAAGAATCGCTCAGGAACAATTAATTCTCAGATGTTTTATTTAAATGCAGTTCAGATCAAACTTTTTCGTCGATCCCTTTTCAGTCATAAGTACAATTTGCAATAGAGCCCACATCAATAATTTATGTTTACTGAAAACAACTACAGGGACAATCCTATAGTTGTTTTCCCATTGAATGGAAGCTCAACATTCTCCTGTTTTTCCCAAAGTGTGATCTGTGATTCAGTTTCACACTGAATGCCAAGCATTTTGAGGACTAAGGCTTTTATCACCAGTTTCATAAAAGTATCAACAAGTGGCAATTCTGGCAGTATGCAGCGCAACTCCTTCTTCAACAAATAGCAGTAAAATTCATCTTGAAAGAAACTTTTTCCACTTTTTACAGGTCCTCAAAAAATCACTGTGGAAATTTACTGTTTTGCACATGTAATTATGTACAATTTTCCACTCTGATATTATTTTTGGTAATATGACAGAATCAAAAAGAGCATCATGGATGTTTCTCAGCTATGCTTGACATAATGATGTGGCAGTCTGCAAGTTGCTATGAAGTTGAATGTTTGTCTCCATAAGATAGCATGGGGCACAATGATCTTCAAGAATTTAAATGTTTATGCAACTTTATTTTATGTCCAAAAATACAGACAAATCATTTTCTGGTCCTTCTGAAAAGCACCTCAGCCATCCATCATTTATTTCAGCTAAACTTGTTTCACATTAACCCATGCTATTGAAAAGTTTTAAGGGCTCCCATAGGAAACCTTTGAAAATGTCACTGTTCAACAAACAAAACAACATATGACATTGAAATTTGACATGTGCAGAGAAGACATTTTCAAAATAGCCAATAGGAGAATGCAATATGGAGAATAACTATGCATGAAAAAAATCAGAAAATTGCCACCTTATGCATGTACCGGTACGTGTATTAAAAAAAGTGCATATAATTGCAAGTTAATATTACATACTTATCACAAATTAAGGTTTTCATAATAAATCTTATTATGTAATTAATTTAAAAAGTAAAAGATTTATAATATGAAATTAAGTCTCTTATTTTCTGGACAAACCTACAGAATATAAATTATGAATGATGATAATATAAATAAAATATAATAAAATTAATTTTTTTCTTTAAAATATTTTGTAATTCTTTCACTGAAACATTTAAGCTTAAACATATAATACCTTTAAAAACTTGTACAGGAGGAAAGTGAACCACGAAGATAACATTTTTTCAGCAACAGATTCAGTCCTATAAATTAATATGTTTTCTTATTATTATTCTACAAAATAATTTTACATAATATATTTTTCTTATACTTAATCTTATATATTTACATACATATTAGATATTTACACAAATATCTTGCAAGGAAAAAAATCTTGAGAATTACTTTTTAATCAAACAGCAAAACAATAACCTAGAAACCTTACGTTCAGATATTTTAAATTTAATATATATTAGCCCCATTGTAAAAAGTTTATTATAAAATTATTTCTTAAAATTTTTCAATAAAAAATTATATATATAAATTATAATTTGTAGGTGACCGATTTCTAAAATTTGTTATTAATTCTTGTTGTTTTTTTACTTAGGGAAAAGGACTAAACTAGTTATGCTTAAATAGTCAGGTATTATCTACTTATAACATTTGGACAAATTGTGTTTTATTTTCGATCTTTATGGAAAACTTTTGATGTCTTTATTACTACAGTAGAGCATCGATTATCCGACTCAATTGGGGACTGGGGTTGGTCGGATAACTGAAAAGTCGGATAACCGAAAAGTATGAAAAAATACATTATTAGTATAGTGTATTAGGCCTGGTTTAAATACTAGCCTCCCTTTCATGGTCGAGCCAGTGCTGCCAGCTAAAACATGCAAAAATTTAACAAAAATAATATTAAAGTAGCCAAGACATAACCAAATATTGTAACGCCACATCACTAGCGGACATTTGAATTTGCTGACTAGAACGCGGTCGGTTAATCGGGGGTCGGATAATCGATGCTTTACTGTATTTAGTTATTTAATTTTTCTTCTTTTACTAAAAATATTTTCATGTAAGTTTTTTTATTTTATTTTGATACTGTTTTTGTTTCCAAAAACATATTCTAAGTATATTATCTAATTTATTTCTAGAAGCTGCTAGATCAATTTTGGAAATTTTTTTTAAAATTTATTCTATTGGACTATGAACCCAAAGTTGAGTTTTAATTAAACACGTGGCTTTATTTCCATCTTTATTTAGTTGATACTAAATAAAGATGGAAATAAAGCCAAGTGTTTAATTAAAACTCAACTTTGGGTTCATAGTCCAACAATCAACAAAACACGGTTTCAAAGAAGAAATAGGAAATTGATCCTATTGTTAGGATTCTGAACCTCGGATGTATAAAATTGGCAGGCAAAAATAGTTTTAAATGAGAGTATAGTAATAATTTCTTTTTGTTATTAATACAGTAAAACCTGCCCAAAATGAAATCCAAATAAAATGAAAATCTACCTAATTGAAAAAAATTCTTCAGAACAGAGTAATTTTCTATGCTAAATTTTACTATAAGCTGGAAACCTGTCCAATGCAAAACTAAAATTCAACTCATAGATATATAATATATATAAGTAAAATCAGTTCCAGGTATAATGGTTGTTGCACGGCATGACAAACTGTATTTCGAAACTGATTTGAATCTTGTCAGAGAAACAAACATTATGTGATAAGGTTCCACAGATTCCTAGCATGAAAAGAATGTCAATCACAAATATGTTAATTATGATCTTCCAGTGCATACAGAACAGAAAAATCTCAAAATTTTATCATATCCTAAAATTTATGACAAGGCTCAGTACTTAAATAATTTACATTTTACAAACTAAATAAATATTCAAATTAAGATTAAATTTTACCTCCTCAATAACAACTTTGGATGACTCTTTCCTTCAATACATTTTTCTATTAATTCAGCCAGCAATGTCTTCAAAATACTTGAAAGAAATAATTAATAATTATAAACAAATAATTGATAATAGATAATTGATAAACATAACAACTAAGTAATACATGATTATGTAATTTATTAATCAAAATCAAGTGTATATATTAAATCAATAATTAAAAATTATGATGACAGAATTTCATTGTGGATGTTTAATGGCAACAAAATTCTGTTTTAACATTCATCATCATATGAGAAAAATCAATTATAAAATTATTGAGACAATACTTGTTATTTTATTATAAATTTTAAATAATCATCCAAAAACATTTCTACGGCAATTTTTTGCACAATAAACATCTAAATTTGTAAGGAAATTATCATTGTATTTTTATTCAAAATATAACCACAATATGCTATTTCAATTATATAAAGACAAAGTCACAAATATCAACATGAATCAAAATAGTTTGAAATTAATCTCAAGTCATCTATCTAAATGCTAAAATTGTCACATTATATATATGAATGAAACAATATTTGATACTACCAAAATTCATATGCAATTTTTCAGCATTTGATTTCAAGTAATCATTATATTTAAAGCAGAATTTTAAGCAAATTTAACAATTTTGTAATGTCTTTCAAGACTGACATAAAATTCTGATAACTAAAAATGAAAAACAATTAAAATGATACGTACAGCATCTTATAAATTCTAATCATTTTGTGGACAATAAATAACTATATTATAACATAATATCTATCTTCTTGTAAAACATATTGCATAACAATTTTCCTAATTTAGAAACAATTCGCTTGTGCCAATAAATATAGGTGGCGTATGAGTCGACCAAAATGGCTGCCACAAAGGGTATAGCGTGCTTGACAACGTACGAGAGTTACTTGTGTGTTGTCTTTTTAATAACTTTTCTCTCTGTAGTCAAAACATTTTATTCGCATTTGTATCCGACATTAATCCTAGTTGATTTCGTAGTTGTTTAAGTCACGAATGATTACACTTTGTGACATTTTAGAATATGTGGCTGATCGAAAAAGATGTCTTACAGAAGGAGAGGAAATACTAAAACTGATAACTTCACATCTATCCAGCTCTTTCTCAGCAAACAATTCAATTCAGTTTCACCACAGCTAATTTTGCTGAGCTTAAAATTCTTTTATACAAATGTTTTCACTCTATCTAATATAGGCCATCGTCAGGTTTAATATTATAAATGTTCTAAAATGGAACATACCGTTTTCGAATATTTTACATATTTAAAATTCAAAAAAATAATTTAACTTTAAAATAAATTGAAAGAAGTGTGTATATTAAATAAATAAACAAACAAATAAAACAGAAAACAAAGCTAAGTAGAAATAAATGATTTAAAGGTTTTTAAGTGCCATTCTTTTTTCTATTATATATTTCCACACTGTTGGAAGTGCATTAGCATCCATAGCATTTAGGCAACGGTTTTTCATTTTACTTTTATAAATTTCCACCTTTTCCATCTCTAACGCAATGGATGGAGAGTGCACCATTTAAATGACTTTAGCCTCTTCCCATTTTACAATCGCTCCTTCAGCCTGTGCCTTAATTGCTAATAGTGTTGTGTGCTTTGTCAAAATAGTGTGTGTTCTCGCAGACATACTGCCAGGTTTCTTCTAGTCACACCCACATAATCTTTTTTGATTCCCAATTGTTGATTTTCAAATGGAATTTTATATACCCCAGCTTTACCTTCCTTTTTTACGCTGTCTTTATCGTTCCGTAGCAAGCTACAGATATTAGGTGCTCTTTTATATCATTCTCGATTTTTATAAGAAAAAGAGCATTTGATACAACGTTGATAAATGACACAACAACACAATATTATCAATTATAGCACAGACTGAAGGAACGATTGTAAAATGAGAAGAGGCTAAAGTCATTTAAACAGTGCACTCTCTATCCATTGCATTGGAGATGGAAAAGGTGGAAATTTATAAAAGTAAAATGAAAAACCGTTGCCTAAATGCTATGGATGCTAATGCGCTTCCAACAGTGTGGAAATATATAATAGAAAAAAGAATGGCACTTAAAAACCTTTAAATCATTTATTTCTACTTAGCTTTGTTTTCTGTTTTATTTGTTTGTTTATTTATTTAATATACACACTTCTTTCAATTTATTTTAAAGTTAAATTATTTTTTTGAATTTTAAATATGTAAAATATTCGAAAACGGTACGTTCCATTTTGGAACATTTATAATATTAAACCTGACGATGGCCTATATTAAATAGGGTGAACACTTTCTATTCTAACAAACTACTTTATACCCATAGCAGCCGCCATTATGTAGTTCATGCTAATACCGCTAGGTGTCAGATCTATCGTTGGCACAAGCAAATTATAAATAGAAAAGTTCATATTCTACAGATTCCTGTTAAGTCTGTATAAAATTAAAAATCACATTTTATATAATTTTATAGATATAAACTATCTATAGAATTATATAAAATGTGATTAATTTATATTGTGAGAGCCCAGACTTGACAATAAAATTTTTTAAAAAATGTATTAAAACTTGATATAATTTTTCCTATAATTATTAATTGTAAAAGATAAGATTATATCTCTAAATGGAGTCACTTCCCTTTCCCAGGTGACAAATGTGTCACCTGGAACCTACAATCGAAATTCAACCATTGGTCCAGACTTATAACAATTCCTAATAAGGACATGAAAAGAAACTGGGAGGACTCCCTAATTAAAAGAAGAGGATTGATGACAACAACCGGCAATTGTCATCAATAGTTTGCCAACTTTGTTCTGTCTTTGGACTAGTGTTCTTGCCAGATCTTTTTGGATACTGCCGTTGCCCACTATCTACTTGTCTCAAGACATCAAGAAACTTTCTTAATCTTTTGCCTCGTTGAAGATTCTAACGAACTAGCTGGTGAACCAGTAGTTCATTGATTCGCTGATCCTCTGATTTCCAAAAGAACCAACCTCTTTACCACCTAACTAAAGGAACTCACTTAACTAAGGTATTTATCAACTTGCAGGCTATTGTGATCTCTCTCTTGGTCAGGGATCTGCGATATTAATGATAAATCCTTATAAAATTAGCATTCAGCTAAGCTCCTTTATAATTTATGTACAGAAATGTAAATTGCTATGTAAATAAATAGAAATTGTTAAATGTTAAATTTGTAGTTGAGTGCACTTCTTTCACTGGCTGTCTCTCAAACCTTCTCCATCCCAAGTCCAAGCGCCCACACATGTGACCACTTGCGTGCAAAACGAACTTAACGGCCATCAAGGTTTTCTGAGTCTGTCCGTAAGACACAGTGATGTCAAAACTTTTCTGACATCACTGTGACTGACAACTAAATCATCACTGATGTGATGTCAACCCTTCGGTCTTGTAGTGCAGAAGCACATGGGGTACTTCACACATTGTCACAATATATTAATTTTGCCTATACTGATGTTAAAAACTTACTGGTAACATTAAGTAGGTAAATAAATAACACCAAGATTTTCACTAACTGTAGACTGATAAAAATTAAAAGAATGTTAGAACAATTAAAAATATATTAATTATTATTATTAATTAATATATTTTTAATTGTATTCTTAATTCATTCAGTATTGTTTGTCTGCTATTTTTTGTGCCATTGTCTTTAACAATAGCTAATGTATATTTGAAGAAAAAAAATACAGCAATTTAAACTTCCATAGTATGAAAAAATAATAATTGACAATTAACATTTTAAGCACTAGTTAAGAATGATCGTAACTAATAATGACTGTGCATTATTAGCATGTTGAGGTTGATAGTATAAAAAGCTTAATGTAAAAAAAAAATTAGAAATAAAAAAATTGACATAAATTTGGTTGATTATATAAAATAACATATCTAATTTGAAAAAAAAACACAATTGGACAAACATTGGACAAATATATAAACAACTTAAACATATTATAATAATTTAATAATAGATTGTAATAGTAATAGAATTATAATAAATTAAAAACTTACTCGGTACAATATTCCATTTTTCCTTGTAAAGAAACCATTATGAGAGATGCCACATTTACTCTAAAAAAATATTAATAAATAATGATATACTATACATTTGATAATTTGAGGAAGACTCATGATTATCAATTTTATCATTTTTCTTACAAAATTATTATTGCCATTAAAATTATAAAGATGTTAAAGTATAACAAATTCCTCTCACTAACATGGAAACAGGAAAAAATTTTAAAAAATACAATCAGAAGAGTGTGTTATATTATATCTTAATTCATATTAAATCATTTAACATTTATTTTTATTTATACTGATGTTTAATTTTAAAAAATTCTCAATTTTTAAAGTTTCAATTTTTTTAAAAAATGTGGAATTCAAATTATGTAATATTTAAAAATAAATAAATAAATATATACAGTTGAGTCCACATAAGTCAAAACCCTCAAGGGGAACTGGAAATGTGTTGAGTTATCTAATATGACGACAAACGAAGTTGAAAAAAACCAGGAAACTAAAATTAGGAAAATACAGTGCTTTATACAGTACATGCAATTTATCTCTCTGACCATCCATCACTGGCACTAAAGTTGGTTTCTATTCCAAGTACCTCAGCGATTTCCGTCGCTTTTTGATTCAGTATCAGCCATAAAACAGGAAGATTCAATGAACGAATTTGCTTTAGCCAACATACCAGAGCATCTTCAACATCTTTGTACAGCAACTTTCTCTGGCGTTTTCAAGACAGCTGCAACGAAGACCCAAGAAAAAGTTTCTTAATTTCCTCTTCTCTCTTCAGAATTCTCACCAATATTGTTCTTGGAAGGTTTTCTTGTTTTGAAAATTCAGCTTGCAAAGTTTTATTACATTCAAATTCAGATATAAGTTTGTATTTTTCCTTCAATGTAAGCATTGTTAGGGTTTGGACACTCATTTCTAACAGAAATGTGAAATACTTGCTGCAAATAATGCGTGAATGAAAGGTGAGAAAATGCAAAATTGGATTCTGCTGTGACATTAAGCTGTGTGGTATGAACTCATTTTAATCAGGAGGGGACAGAAATCATCAGACATCTAAACGAGTGTGGGACAGAAAAAGTATGTTGATTTATCCGGTGGCGACGAGTTAAACAGTGTCGAGTAAACCAGAGTTTTTTTAACGTTAATGCTTATGTAAGTTGACCGGGTCCACTAAAAACTTAACCAAAAGTGTCAAGTTATACTTATGATGACTTATGCAAACTCAACTGTATTTATTTATTATAGATTTTTAAAAATTATTTAATTTTATTAACAACACATTAAAGTAGAAAAAATAAACTAATAAAAGCTGAAGAAACCATCTAAAATATTTATCATTACTAAGATCTTAAATGACTAAATATTAAGTCTAATTTCAGCTATTTGATAATTAGAATTAAGAATATTTATTGCATGAAAACAATACTGGAATATAAGCACAGTTATTTTATATTTTATAAAAATAAAATACTAAAATACTATGTATATGTATTCCGAGACTTTCTTCTTTTTATTTGTATTTATATTCACTACTAGGTGTATTAAGAGACAAGGCTTTTTTACATCTTTATTTCTGGTTCTTCCATATGCCAATATGTGTTTCGGGCTTAGGCCCCCTCTTCTGTCGGCATGACATGTGAGATTTCTTCCAGGTGGTATTGATACATGGACACTTTGTTTAAAATTGCATATCTACAGTTAAAATTGTTAAGATATCATTACAGTTTAAAATATAAAATAAAATTACTACTGTTGTGAGCTTCGTGTTTAATATCGGAAGATCGGAATATCGTATTTACCGGAAGATGTACGATATTAAACACGAAGCTCACAGCAATAATTCTATTTTAATTTTATTTTATATTTTAAACTGTAATGATATCTTAACAATTTTAACTGTAAATATGCAATTTTAAACAAAGTGTCTATGTATCAATACCACCTGGAAGAAATCTCACATGTCATGCCAACAGAAGAGGGGCCTAAGCCCAAAACGTGTATCGGCATATGGAAGAACCAGAAATAACGATGTAAAAAAGCCTCGTGTCTCTTAATACACCTAGCAGTGAATATAAATACAAACTAAAATACTAATTAAACAAGTTCAGCTAAATTTTTACAAAATATATCTTCAAAGTAAATAATAATACTAATAATTTTTTATTTAACATTTAAAAATTATTAAAGAAATAAGAAAAGAATCAGAAAGTCTCATTAATCAAGTGAATATTTATCTGTTATTAATTTATATCACTTGTTATTATTTTCTGATATTATTTGGAACTGACATAAATCATTTATACTAAAATTTTTGAAAAAATAAAAGTATCTTTAAACAAGGTATTGTTTATATTGGTTCAATGAATATGGCAAAAAGGAAGTGTTATTTCCTTTTTATGATTCTGATTATAAATTTTCATTCACATTTTGATAAAAACAAAATTAAAAAACTATCATTATTTTCATCACTTAGAGCAGACTTTCCACATAAAGTTGCACCTCATTGTAAACTTAATAAATGGTAGTAAAATGTTTTTAGGCTTTTACACTGACAAGTATAAAAAATACTATGATTTGTTATAAGGCAATCTTTGCTTATAGAAGTGGTCTGGAACCTAACCAACCTACCATATTAGCAAGATATGCCTATATAAAGATAAATAATGCAAATTATAATCATATTATTATATATAACTTGAATGAAAATGAAAACTTTATCATTACTGAATATCTATAATTTTTATATCAATGAAATGAACTTACCTGTCTCTCATAGAAAAATATCGATTGGATTCTAATGTTCTTATAAATAGCAAAAGAAAAGTCTTATTCATGATCAACTGGCCAAAAACTCTAAGTCCTTTCTCAATATAAGGTTTTTTTAATGGATCCAACTAAAACAAAAATTCAAATTAAAATTTATTATAAGAGTTCATTACTATTTTAATTAATATACAAAAGATATTTATGTTATTATAATAGGTTTTTCATTTGAAAAAATTTCTTGAAACTATAAACATTAATAAATTTTGATAAATCTCAGTATTAAAATCTAATGAATATATTTAACTAAAAGTTGGACAAAGTATTGATAAAATAACAGTTTTCATAACAGGGAAAAAAGTAAATATATATCATGTTTTTAAATCTTTGGTTATTCATTCATTGTAAGATATAACATCAACAAACACTAATAAATGAATAGGTTAATAGTAGTAGTCAAATGAGTAGCACTAATCACAAAATTCCCATAGGATAACATGTATGAGTAGCACTAATCACAAAAATTTTTGAGTAAATACATTTATAAGTTAGTTGATATTAATTTTTCAGAGTAACTTACCATTCGACGGTGTCCCGTTCGATATAATTTTTAGATCGCAGAGTAACTTGCCATTCGACGGTGTCCCGTTCGATATAATTTTTAGATTGCAGAGTAACTTGCCATTCGACGGTGAAATTTTTCAGATTAAGTCGGTTGATATTAATTTTTGACTTACCTTGTCAAGTAAATAAATTTTTTGCACACACACACGTTTATAAATTATTTTATTAAGTAAGTTGGTCGATATTAATTTAAGTGTTAGAAATTATTTTACTTTGTCAAGTAAATAATTGCCGCTTATAACGTGAGTCGCATGAATGAGGAGCTGTCGAGTAAATAATTTTTAGATCGCAAAATTTTTAGAGTAAGTTGGTTGATTTTAATCTAAATAATTTTTAGACGTACTTTTTGATATAATGTACGGATCGTTCTAATCACAAAATTGTTAAGTAAATAAATTTTCAGAGACACCTTTTATAAATAATTTTTTATTTATCAAGTAAGTGTGGTAGAATTTATTTTACCTTGTCAACTTGCTAGTGGAGCGCTACACTAGCAAATTGACAAGGTAAAATAAATTCTACCACACTTACTCGATAAATAAAAAATTATTTATAAAAGGTGAAAATTTATTTACTTAACAATTTTGTGATTAGAACGATCCGTACATTATATCAAAAAGTACGTCTAAAAATTATTTAGATTAAAATCAACCAACTTACTCTGAAAATTTTGCGATCTAAAAATTATTTACTCGACAGCTCCTCATTCGTGCGACTCGCGTTATAAGCGGCAATTATTTACTTGACAAAGTAAAATAATTTTTAACACTTAAATTAATATCGACCAACTTACTTAATAAAATAATTTATAAACGTGTGATCTAACACACTTAAATTGTGTGTGCAAAAATTTATTTACTTGACAAGGTAAGTCAAAAATTAATATCAACTGACTTAATCTGAAAAATTTCGCGTCGAATGGTAAGTCTACCAACTTACTTGAAAATGTCGTACATTACACCGATCTAAAAATTATATCGAACGGGACACCGTCGAATGGCAAGTTACTCTGCAATCTAAAAATTATATCGAACGGGACACCGTCGAATGGCAAGTTACTCTGCGATCTAAAAAATTATATCGAACGGGACACCGTCGAATGGTAAGTTACTCTGAAAAATTAATATCAACTAACTTATAAATGTATTTACTCAAAAATTTTTGTGATTAGTGCTACTCATACATGTTATCGTACGAGAAAATTTTGTGATTAGTGCTACTCATACATGTTATTCTATGGGAATTTTGTGATTAGTGCTACTCATTTGACTACTACTGTTAATTATTATTAATTTATTATTATTATTATAATTTACCAACCAATACAATACAATAGTTAATGTAATCAAACTGCAATATTTTACTCAAGAGAATTTTATTATGATTCCTACCTGCATTTCTTTCAAAACAGGATGATTATCAAAATTAGGAAATAACACTTTCATTGCGTAAGTTCGATAATCAAGAAATGGAATTCCACCAGATGTTAAGTCACTTGTCAAATCTGTCATTTCTGTTTGTAGCTCAGCAAATGCTGGAAAATATAAATATTGAATATATATAAAATGGGAGTTTATCCTTAAATGTAGTTTATTAAAAAATCTTTTGTAAAATTATTTTTTAAACCTACCTTCTTTACATTCACTAGCAACTCTTAATTCTAAAACATCCATTTGTTCTTGCATGTTTTTCAAAACACGGCTGCTTTCTGTTGATTTTCTACGATATGCAATCAATATTAATATGACTATTAACAGTAAAATGCATCCTCCAGCAATTACACCAATAATAACAGGTTTAGAAAGAGTGCTATCTTGACCAGCAGGAATTTCATAACTCAACTGACCAATGGTAAATTTGAGTTTACTTCCAACTTCAACCTATTAAATTAAATTTTCATTAAATTCAAAATAACTTGCTACTCATTTACTTTTTATTAGAATGTTCATACATATAATTTAAAGTAATCAAATAGACTTTACACTTTAATATAATTAACTTTTTGTACTCATCTTATCTCAAATGTTTCAGTTAAAATTTTTATAATCTATATATATAATCGAGACAAGTTGTTGATGATGATGATAATCAGCACAGAGCCCAAACGGTTAGGGGTTGAAAGTTGAAATTTGGTACACAATTAGGGTACGTCACGAGAACGTACACTAAGAAGGGATTTTTCGAAACCCCCCACAGGGGAGAGGAACAGGATTAAGGCTTCTAAATACATTACGGAGACAAGTTGATAATAATAAAAATCAGCGCAGAGTCCAAACGGTTAGGAGTTGAAAGTTGAAATTTGGTACACAGTTAGGGTATGTCACGAGAACGTACACTAAGAAGGGATTTTTCGAAATTCCTCCCCACAGGGGGAGAGGGACAGGATTAAGTCTTAACACTTCCATCAACAATGGAAGTGTTAAGAGAAAGCGACGTACAAGTCACAGATGCAGTTTTTTTCGTTTTTGCAGGAAATTGAACATATTTTTAGACCTATCTAAAAATTCTGTAATTAGTCTGGAAACAGGGAGGACCCAATTCTTGTATTCTGTGAAAACGAGTAAGGTTGACTATAACATAATAATCTTAATATTCGCTAAAACGGTTAGGAGTTGAAAGTTGAAATTTGGTACACAGTTAGGGTACCAAATTTAACTACCAAAGTGTTAAGTAACAATGGACGTGTCAGCAATGGAAGTGTTAAGTAACAATGGAGAACAAGAGAAAGCGGCGTGCAAGATTTACGAGCGCTGGAAAAAAAAAGAAAGAAAGAAAAAGAGTACAGGTACTCCTCACTTTACGACAGAGTTCTGTTCCAACGACTACGTCGTTAAGCGAATTGGTCGATAAGCGAGGAGCTTGCACCAGGAATATAGGATCATTGTAAAATTATACAAATTTTGCAACAAACTTCAAATTTATTCATAAAAAGATTATTATAGTATGCTATTAGCATATGATAATACTATAACACTATTATAGTACACCTTTAGTATGCTTAGTGCGCATGTCACCATTCGCCACTAATCGACACTCAAGCTGAGAAAGGGGATTCCCCGAATTGCAGGTCGAAACTTGATTGGTTGTAAGTGCGAGTGGTCGTTAAGCAAATAGGTTGTAAAGTGAGGAGTACCTGTAATATGTTAGAATATATTTGATTTTCAAATTTAAACAAATTAGTTCGGTTTTTCTCGACCATTCTTCTTTAGAACATTCAATGAAAATCGAACAATATTAGAACATTCGATTTTCAAATTCGACCTTTCTTTAGTAATACTTAGTTCGGTGATGAAATTACTCTTTTTCTTTTGTGACTATAACATAATTCTTAATCTTTGCTATTGTTACTTTTGCCCGAGCAACGCCGGGCCTACCTGCTAGTACCTGCTAGTCTACAATAAAGTAAATATTTATGTGATCATATTGTCAGTTTTTAGAAGTCAATATTTAACTTTAATGAATGGTTAAATGTTTTCAGGAATTTTCCAGCTTTAGCTTTAAGTTTGTTTTACAATACTGAAAAAATATTTTTTGATTATTTTATCACTGTAAATATTGTACCACATTAATTTTGAAATGAAACTGAAGAATACTAAACAAGAAATTTTCTGACAACACAAAAGGATATTGAAGTAGAAATATATTGTAAATGTGTATTATAAATTAAAATCTATTGCAAGAAAATTTATGTATCTAGAATCTAATATAGTGCGTGAATCTTGTATTTTTTGGTTTCCTTAAATACAATATATAAATAGCATTATAATATTAATTATCATTCCATCAATAATAAATAATACAAATTAATATAAAGTTATTACTATAACATAAGGTATCTTCTTCTTATCTGGACTGCCATTTAAACCTCTTGCTGGAGGCTGTGAAGTTGGTGGTCGACATGTCAACTGAGAACGTGATAATGATGTAACATTACAAAATTCAGTTCCAATACGCACAATAACATCAATTTCCTGAGAAGCACGATCCAAATTTTTACCCTGAAATAATTCAATCAAAGTTTTTAAGACTAATAAGTTGTTTGTTTCATATAATAAGAAATTACTTACATTAATTGTCAAATAATCACTTTTGTAATATTTTATATGATCTTTTTCACTAAATGGTTCATATTTAGGATCAGGATACATTTGAAATTTAGGAAATTCAGGTTTACTACTTATGTTTCTAACTTGTTCCACATTATCCATTTCAAATCCATAATCAAGTTCCAAAATTTCATCTTCCTTAACAGCATAAGGTATTGGAGGACTTTCACATTTCATTTCCTTTGGTGATTCAACTTTACAATTCTATAAAAAGATATATTAAATTGAAAACTATAATTTAGTATTTGAGCATTTAACTTTTATCATAATTAGTTTAATTAATTTTTAATTTTCCTTTATACCTGAATTGGAAATCTCATGTTGATATACTATAGCCTAATAAAAGTTTTGAGAGAACTTTATACTTTACAAATATAAAAATTTTGTAAATACATCAAACTCCCCATGCATATCCATGCTAATTAGTGCAGAAGTATGCATGGAAAACTGAAAAACACTGATATCCAAATAGCCCTCTAAACTATATAAAGACTATTCTGAGGTTTTAAATAAACTACAGTATATATACAGCTCAACCACATTATAACAACCACGCAAATAACAATCCCAAGTTCTACAGGGTGACAATAATTAACCCGTACAAAGTTTGTAGCAATGCTGCAACTGAACTTTTTTACGTCACTAATTTGCATACTGTTGTGTTTAATTCTCCGTGATTTACTGCACATGTAGATGTGCTTTCATTGTAATAAGGGTTAGTTTTTTTATTTTTTTAAGGATGGCGAACAAATGTTGTGCAATTTTAGAGCTATTCCGGCAAGGAAAACGACAATGTGAAATTGTTCGTTTGCTCGGTGTTCCCAAAATGACAGTCTCAGATGCAGTTCGGCGATTCAAGGAGCTTGGCCATGATGGTGACCGTCCCAGAGATGGAAGAAAGCGCACCGTCAACATGTCTAGGAACTGCAAGATCATGAAAATGCGAGTTGACCGACATGCAAAGATCTCCATGAGAAAAATTGCTCATGAGATCGGAATCAATCACAAATTGGTGCGGTTAATGGCGAAAAAGGAACTTGGACTCAAGCCCTACAAGTTCCAAAAGATTCAGCTTCTCACCAATGAAAACAAGTGCATGCGACTCCAAAGATGCTGCCAACTCAAGCGTCGGGCTGCAGGGTCGACAATGGGAGCACATTCTCTTCACAAACAAGAAGCTTTTCTCCATACAACAGGCGCACAACCATCAAAACGACAAGAACTGGTCTGCAGAGGCTCCCAGATGCTCAGCCATCATTGAACATCGCCAAAATCCAACGTCAGTCATGGTTTGGGGCAGAATTTGTGCAAGCGGCAAGACGGCAAGAATTTGTGCAAGCGGCCCTTGTTTTCGTTGATCAGGGGGCGAAAATCAATCAAGATGTGTACCGCAGTGACATTCTTGAGACCGTGGTACTTCTGTGGGCTCAGCATCATTTTGGCAGTGCGAAATGGACATTTCAACTGGACTCGGCGCCGGCTCCTGAGTCTTCTTCCCCCTGAGTGCCTCAGGGCGAAGAAGACTCAGGAGTGATGCAAGGCCCATTTTCCTGATTTCATCTCATCTGTGGAATGGCCACCATACTCGCCGGATCTAAACCCGATGGACTACAGTGTGTGGTCCATTTTGGAGGCCAGGGCCTGCACTAAGCGCCACGAAAGTTTGGAGTCGCTGAAGCAATCCTTGCGCCGGGAGTGGGACAAACTGTCTCCAGAAGAGGTGCGGCCCATCGCCGAGAATTTCAAAACACATTTGGGACTCTGCATCAAGGCAAAAGGAGGCCACTTTGAAACTGGCTGAAAATCTAGTTAATACATAAAGTATTCTCACTGCTATCTACTGTTATTTTCCTAATTTTTATTTCTTTAATAAATTTACGATGCAAAGAACTTGTATGGGTTAATTATTGTCACCCTGTATAAGCTGAAATGTATAACTAATCAATAAACATAAAAATAGATTTCTTTTATTTTCAAGAATATCACATAGAAATTTAAATTTTACATTTGTATGTAAAATTTTAATTTTTTCCAAATTACTGCATTTTAATTTTAGGATATTTTTTCAAATCTGTTATTTATAGTACCAATTTTTCCTACTGCAAAATAATATTCTAGAATCACCTCACTTATGTCCCTTAGAATTGACAATTGAGGGAGAAAAGAAAAGCTGAATGTTGCTTATCATACTTTGTCATTTTGCAGTACTTTTAATATTTTGATGATACTCAGATAATCTGAGCACAATAGTAGAGAGTTTAGTGTATTCATTTAAATGCTAACATTTGAAATAACTTTATGAAAACCTTGATGTTTGTAATTTTTTATATTTTGTATTTTGTAATTTTAAAGAATCCAATTTTATTATTCAAAATATTAGAAAAAAAAAAGCAGTGTCTTACGTCAAAAATAAATTTTATTATATTAAACAAAATAAACATTACAAATTTTAATTAAAATTTTTCAACTATTTTGTAAAAATTTAATATAATGTAAAAAAAATATGTAATGATTTTAATATTTTAATAATACAGTGGTATCTCATATTTTGAATGACTAACATCAAATGTTCCAGATTTCAAATGATAAATTCAAAAAAAGAAATTTGACCTGAAGATTGAACAATGCTTCTACATTCAAGCTGCATATGCAATGATAAAATGTGCTCATTGCTTAAACACCATCTGTTGTGCATCAAAGTCATCTTTTGCTCTATGCCATCAGCCATTAACCATGGCATCCAAGAAGTTGTGAAAGCAATGAAGCCTAAGAGAAAGGCTTTAGTATCAATAATTGAGATTAAAAATAACTTATCACAAAGTATTAAAGTGGTACACATACACATGTGAGTACATGTACCACTTTAACACTTTGCAATAAGTTCTTTTTTTAAGGTACCAAAGTCAACAGTGTGTACCATTCTTAAGAACAAAGAAGCAATAAAAGCAGCAAATGTGAAATGTAAAGATGTGACAATGGTGACCTCCAGTAGAGATCACATGTTATTGAGATGGAGAAGAAACTCCTCCTAGTATGGCTAAATGAGAAGGCTGGTGATATCCCCAAGAGAATTACAGTAGAGCGTCGTTTATCCGAATCAATTGGGGACTGGGTTGTTCGGATAACCGATTATGTATGAAAAAATATATTAACATATCCCATGTTGAAATTTTTCTCCATTGTGTGTCGCTATGCATTGAATTTTTGTCGATTTTAAGCCTAACAAAAATTTTTATAATAATAATCGTGGCTATTGTATCGTTAAAAATTATTTCTTTATTTTGTACAAACAAAATAAATATATTAAAAAATATAAAAACAAAAAAAATTATACTTTATAGAAGTTAATCTAGTATCAAAAACGTTCGATTCATCACAACACAGTCTGACTGGAAAGCTTTCGGTTAATCGGCTTTCAGATAAACGACACTCTACTGTACTTGTAAGAAAGCCAAGCAGCTGCATAGCAACCTTAAGAAATGTATCATCATTATTTCTCACTAAAGTACAATAAGTGCAATTTTCATTTTATTATACAGTACTTATGTATTTTATTTATTGTTTTCAGGTTTTAATTTACTATTTAGGGCATTTAATTGCCTTTACCTTAAATTATGTTTATGTGCTATTTAGGTTTTTTGGACTATTTAGGTTTTTTGATTGTTTACAGTCTAGGAATGGATTAATTAACTTTCCATTATTTCTAATGGAAAAAACTGATTTTGACTCAAACAGCTTCCTGAAACAAATTAAATTCAAAGTACAAGGCACCACTGTATATGAAAATATAATAATAAAATCTAAAAATAAATAATTTTAATATAAAAACTTTAAATTTTAAAATGAGAATTATTACATCATATTTTCATAATTAATTTCAAAGAGGAAAGTATAAAATTTTAATAATACAGTAAGACCCTGCTTAACGCTGTTTCGGTATTACGCAGTAGTATTGGAATTACCCAAGATTGCATGCAGTGTTGGGATCAAGGTGTAATATCAAATTTTAAAGCTTATTATCTGCAGCGGATGTTCCGACAACTGATTGATAAAACAGATGGAGGAGATAAACAATCCATTAGAGATTTTTGGAAGAACTATATCATCATAGATGCTGTACACAACATCAATCTTTCCTGGAATGAGGTGACTGAGAAATGTTTTGAAAAGAGTATGGAAGAATGTATGGCTGGAGCTAAGCAAGGATGTTGACACAAGAGAATCCATTGTTGAGGTTGACGAAATTGTCAAGCTAGCTAATGAAACAGGGTTGGATAATATAAATGTGCAGGATATTGAAGAATTATTGCAAGTTACAACTGGAGAAAGTTTTTCCAACGACGATCTTAAAGAATTAGTAGAACACAGGTGCATGAAGATGACGAAATTAGCGTTTCTGAAGATGAGGAACAAAAGGAACTTTCAACGAATTTTCTAAAAAAAAGTTTAGCCGGTATAATGGAAATAATGGATCAGTTTATACAAAATGATTTCAATTTTGATAGAAGTTCAAAGGCAAGACGAAGTGTCATGGATGCGATGTCTTGCTATAGACAACTGCTTGCTGAACAAAACAGGAAAAGGCAAACGACGTTAGATGACTTCTTCACAAAGAAACAAAAGATGCCAAATGAGGAAGAACCTTCCTCACCACATACGTAACTTCTTTGCTCAAACTTTTTTTTTATTTTCATGAATGTTTTATGAATAAATTTCGATATTAGCAATAAATAAGTCTATAATTAATGTAATAAAAAAAGTATTTAACAATAAATGTTACAAAATAAAACAAAAAAAAACTGATAAATTTTCCTATTCTCTGTTCTGTTTCACGTATCCCCCTTATTTACATCTTAAGATGACCCCATTTAATGCTGTTTTGTTTAGCGCTCTGTCATCTAGGAACACATCCCCCGTGTGAAGTGGGGTCTTACTGTATACAGAAAATTTAATTATTTTATTATTAGGAGTTTTGTTTCGGAAAGTCACAAGAAAACGAAACTTAACTTAGTCTTAAGAATAACAAAAACACAAAAAGCAAATTTTCATTGGTTTAAGACAACACAATACTACAATTCTATCATTATGAAAATTCATGTTATTCATTATCAAATTAAAATAAAAACTTACACTTTCACTTCTATACTCTTCACCTTCATACATTACATACATCTTAGGTGCAACAACTGCATTTAAATTTGTTCCTTTGACTGTTATCATAATCCCACCACTAAAAAATAAAACGAAAATGAATGTGTGTGAATATAACATGGTCATTTAATTTAAACAATTTTAATTCCAAAATACATGCATAATTTGACTATATTTTAACAAAAGACACACACGATATTTTACAAATAGTATGATGAAAGTTCATAAAATTAATAAAAATTTTATTAAATACCAACACTATTGTTAAATAACTAATTACAAATACTTTAAAATAAATGTGCAATTATAAAATACCTATTTATAAAAGTCTAAAATATACAGACTAGTCAAAACCAGTATACTTAATTAGTACTGACATGCTTAAAGGAAAACAACAAATATTAATAACAAATATGATGAATTAAAATATTTGTGTACTTTCTGATATAATACAAGGCATGATCAAAAAGTTTCTGTTTGAAGGCTGTACAGTCCAGATTTGGTATGCCAGTCATGCAAAAGCACCATGACCATTTACGCAAGTATCCCACTGCTTCACCAGGTTGAATATACCCTGTTGGTAAAACTCCTGTTTCTGCTGCTTGAAGAAGTCCAAAACTGTCTGCTGCACTTCTACATTCGATGGAACCGCTGACCTTTTAAGGACTTCTTTAAGGGACTGAAGGTGTGAAAATCGCACGAGGAGAGATCAGGACTGTAAGGTGGTTGCTCAAGTGTCTCCCACATTAGTGCACATAACTTCTGTGTTATGACATTTGTGGTATGGGGACCAGCATTATCACGATACAGAATCACCCCATTTTGCAGTTTTCCAGCACATTTCACCTTAATTGCATGTCATAATCTCTCCAGCATCTCGCAGTACCATACCCCAGTGACGGAGACACTTGGTTCCTTGAAATCAATGGGCCTGGTGATCGAAAAACAGGGTTAAGCATCACTTTTCCAGCAGATGACTGGCTCTTGAACTTCTTAAGACAAGCGGACAAAGGATGACATCACTGCATGGTTGCCACTTTCGACTCAGGTTCCCAGTGGTGCACCAATTTTTGCAGGCACCAATTTTTGTTGCCAGAAACAATGCGCTCAAGGAACATCTTGCCTTCAACATTGAAATGCATCAGGTACTTCAGGAAAACTGGCTACCGTAAGGTCTGCAGCCAGTAGATACTCCGGACATTAAATTCCAAACAACAATCAAACTGGATGGCTAACTCCTGCTGGATTATGTGTTGCACGCTACCAAAGCTTATGTCGAGATCTTTTGAAAGCGCATGTATGGATATGCAACGATCCGCCCTAATTGGATCATCAGCTGCCCGCTTGTTGTTGTCTGTATTGGATGTGGCTGGCCTCCCAGATCAACCTGCATCTTGGGTCAAATCGTGAGCAGCTCCGAACTTCACCATTCCACTACAATGGTTTTCGACAGGCATGCTTCTCCATACACATTCTCCATTTCCAATGAATGTCTACGGGTGTGTTTCCTTCGACAGCAAAAAAAAAAAAAAAAAAAAAAAAAAATCACAGCACGTTGGTCCTGTTTAGACGCATGTGGTTATTAACGTCATCATTGTTCACGTTTCAGCATTTTCCACACAATAATCCCATGCCTCACTGTCAGTGCTTATATACCCCACATCGGCAATACACTAATTTGCATATAGGCTGCAGCCACATCCTTAAACAAAAACTTTTCAATCGCCCCTTATAATATAAACATTTTGTAAAAGATACAATTAGTATAAAAAATTGGCATACAAAATGAGGCAAAAAATACTTGACAGTTAGGATGTATATAGTAATGCACAATTAAATAAAATTCTAAAATTTCAAATTTTATTTTATTTTATTTATTTGTGTAGTTATATTTTACACAGATATTCAAATATTCAAACTAGTAACAAATTCAAACTATTACAGATACATGTTATCATAATCTTTTTACTAGAAGACCAACATCAATCACTATCAAGTGATTTTTGTCTCACCCTGTATATTTATTAAAAAATTTAATTTTAAATAATTTTCTATAATTTACTGATTTTGTGCTTTTATTATGTAATTTAAAATTCTCAAATGTACAAAAAATTTACAATAATTAGTAGTAAAGAACATTATAGTAAATTAGTTTGTTTTTGTAATTAACAATCAACATTACAATTATGAAAATAAAACAGATGTTGATTAATTATAATGGATATTCTATAGATATTAAATATCAAATAAGCCTTAGCTGTACTGTACAGTACATTATTACACTGTAAATAAGCAATTGTATCATTTTATCAGTTTTGTCTTTGTAACAAGTAGAATTAAAATAGTGATCCACAAAGAAATATGTTCAAAGCAAAACAATCTTTTATATGTAGAATATTTAAGTGCATATTAAATTTTAAATGTTTTAATGAATTATCATTTAAAATTTTTTTTAGTATAATATAATTTATTATTATGTAAATAAAATTCTCCTAACCTGAAAGAGAATTTCACTTCAAACATTTCTTTTTACAGTGAATCCCAATATATAATAGTTATTATTGTTCATTTTACAAACTTATAAAATTTTCAAAAACAAAAGTCCTAGTATATCTTACAAACCAATATTTCAGTAATCAGACAATCATAAATTAAATTAATTACATTCATTTTACAGTTACTGTTAAACAAATATTTATTATTACTTTTTAAAAGTTCATACCTTGGAATGCCTTTGGGAATGCCTCTTTGGCCACTTGGTCCAGATTCAATAGAAGAGATGGTAGGATTATCAACATATTCAAATTCTTTTTCATATACTCTCAACCCATTATCAAATTTCATTCTTACGGTACCTTTCTTAACATTATGAGCAGGTGATGTAATGCATTCAGCTACTTCTGGTTCTCTTCTGTAAAAATATTAATAATAATAATGCTAAGACTGATTGTCAAAAAAAATTACAAGTTATTTCAAATGATTGACAATTTTTGTATAGATTGATTTTTTATTATTAATATCATAAAATCAGTCTATACAAAATTAACTCTCATACTTGATAAATGGACATTCTATTAAAATGAATACCTCAAAATTGTTCACTAAAACTACAAAATAACTTTAAAAATAAAACTTTTTTTTATTTATTATCTGTTACAGATTTTTTTCTTTGACACGAGATGTAAAGTGTAACTAATTATTAACCCTTTTGCGACTGGGGTCCCTATCTATTGTAAGCCTAATTGTTAAGCAAAAAGGCCAGGTCATTTTCTGATAATTTTTTATTTAATTTTTAGCATACTCATGCAATAATATTACTATAATAAGTTCATTCATGCTATAATAAGTTTATTCAGCTATAATACCTCAACTAGTTATAAATATTCAAGTTATGACCTTCAGTTCTGATATTTTATATATCTTTTTAATTTTAATCAAAAATATCAGCAAAAGTTACATGTATTGCTACTGGTAATCATATGTTTATTACAAAAATATATAATCTCGTTCAATATGAAGTGAATAAAGTGTATTAGTTCATTATATTAGTTGATAGCAGAATAAAGTTTTGATTTCAAACAAATGTTTGATATAATGTGTGATAATTTCAAACCAATAAACGTACATGCATAAGTGTTATATCGAATTATACAGAACAATATTCTACATCGTCTGGCTCAGTGAAAATAAGAATGAAGTAATAAGAATGCCAATAAGAATGAAGTACATTAGCATTGTCCGTGACTGACAATGCTAATTTTGACAAAATGTAAAAAATTTTCAAGTTTGAATGTCAGTTATGATGATTTTTTTTTTTCATAAATTTCTCTAATAAAATTTATTAAAAAATATCATATTTAAAATTAAAGATATTAGTAAATGTACGTGATTTTTTTTCATATAAATATGATAATTTGATTTTTGGTGAATTTTTAAATTTATATTGCCTGACTGACCTTGACTGACCTATATTGCCCTCGATCGGTTTACAAAATAAACGTAAACAGGGGGTGGGGCAAACGGCGGCAAAAGGGTTGAAATAAATCAAAACTATTTATTTGGGGTTTTATTTATAAATTCTATGATTGGAGGATTGATAATGAAAATGTTACTTATAAAATAAAGTGCTCTTTTTAAAAATTAATTTGGGAAAAAATAGAACGATGTAACCAGATTATAAAATAATTTATATTAATCATACATATTATGTATATTTGAGATAATAAGGGACAAAATAAATGACAAAACTTTATCTCTTAAGATTTATGCCAAAGAATGTCAAAATTTATTCTTACTTAAAATATAACTCTTGCAGTGAATCCAAACTAAGGCATCTAAAATTTTAATTTACAAATTATAAAATAATATCATACTTTATGATATGACATGGTAAACCACCAACACAAGCTTCAACACTACTGCCAGCATCCATATGTCTTCCCCAGATATGTAAGTGTGTTCCACCAGATTTAGGACCAGCAGAAGGAGTAATATTAATAATTCTTGGATTCTGTAGAAATTTTAATTTTATTAAACATTTCTTAAAGTATAATTTTTAAAATAATCACACAAAATTATTTCAATTACATGAATAAACAGATTAAAAGTTTACTAATACAATATTATAAAAACAATAAAATAGAATAATAAACAACAACACAACATAACTAATAAACAATATTTATTAATAAAATAATACTTTAAAAATTTTATTATAAAAAGAATTTGAACTAGGATTGCATTCATTTTTTGAATGCCTGCAAACTAAGATGAGCAAGATTTATGTTTAAATCTACAGTTTATTTACTGTGTTTCAAAATGGAAGCATTAATATCTGATTTAGTAACTGATTTTGAAAACTAAATTCCTTTCAAACTTTTCTTCAGAACTTCAGAATGTCTTAATTCAGTTCTTTCATAATAGCTTTTGAGTTTGTTCACTGTTACCAGTTTTGCTAAGATTGTACAAATCACAGCTAAAATTATCTGGTATAAAACAAAAATTTGAACTTTGCAAAATGCAGCTACTTTTTAGAGGGTGCTGGTTTTTTGGAGATTCTTGATTTGGGTGCCAAATTAATGAGTTTCTAATGTATTTTACCTAAAGATAAATAAGATCTACTAAGATAAAATATATTAATCCTAATAGAATTCATAATACCACTAAAAAAATTGTAAGACAAATCATGTTTTTGATATACTTGTAATATTTTCTTGAAAATTAATTTAAAATTTGGTTCCAATTCTGAGAATGACAGGAAATTCAAAACTCCATAGCCAACAGATTAATACACAAATGACAGATACAATTTTTTTATACTTTGCAGAAATGTAAAGAATTGCATTTTATATTACTTTTTCAAAATTGGCTTACATTACTACATAAAACTGAAATGTAATATAATGTAACACACATTAAAGAATTAAATAGAAGTTTTTCAAAGAATGACCTCAGCTAAGATTAATAATCTAAGTTTCATCTTATGTAGTCTGTTTTAATCAAGAGTCAAAGATCAATGCATTCAAAACACTTTAATCACACTTGTTATAGCAGCAATGCATTTCAGGATTGAAAAAATTATCCCTCTTCAGGCTACAAATAATGTATACAGTCAACATTAACAATTAAAAATACATTGTAGCCTGAAGAAAGATGATTTTTTCAATCCTGAAATACATTGCTGCTTTAACAAGTGTGATTAAAGTGTTTTAAATGCATTGATCTTTTACTCCTGATTAAAACAGACTACATAAGATGAAACTTGTGTTATTAGTCTCAGTGAAGGTTATTTTGAAAACTTCTGCATACGTTTAATGAAAAAGTCTGCCATTGCAATTTAGTTGTCTAAATTGTTGTGTGTATATATTAAGGAATCTTTCACAAACCACATTTTTTGAATACATTTTATATACAAGAAAATTATTTAATTAAAAATATATAAGTTAAACTTACCACAAAACTATAGTTGAAAGTGGACTGAGCTTTATAATCATTCAAAACTTTAACAAAAACATAACCAGATATTTGTCCAGTAAGTAGACCAGAACTTACATTATGCAAACTTTCAACTTGACAAACAATTCTAAATAAATAAATTATTGTTTAATGAACAAAATCCATATTATTGCATATAACTGAAAATAAGTAAAAGTCATACGTTGTTGTTTTTTCATACAGTTCTTTATATGGTATACAATTTGCTATTACTTTTTCATCAGCTTGAACAATCTTTACACCACCATTGATGTCTGCAAATGTACGACCCAAATTAATACCTGTGATGGTGATATTTGTTCCACCTTCCCAAGGTCCAGATATCGGTGTAAACTACAATAATTTTCAATAATTAATATATAAATGTAAATCATGTTTAATTAACTATGTATTATGAGTACCTTAGTAATTTGAGGATTAGGACAAGTCTGACTACTGTCTAACCATAGTAAAGAACTATTACATTGTCCACGAACTCGACAAGACCCAATACCATCAGAACACCAACCACATTTATATTTAGAATGTAATTCTAAACAAATTCCACAATTTGTTGCCATTCCTTCACATCTGTACACCAATACTAATTAAAACATAAAAATATAATATCAATATTTTAGTGAAATACTACAAAATATTATAATTTTAATACTTACCACGAATATTTTCTGGATTATCTAAAGGTTTTGATCCAGCCCAAATAACAGCAAATGATGCAGTCACATTTGGCGATTGTGTACCAAAAGAAAACTAAATTTCAAATGTCAATATTATCCATTATCAGAGTAAAATCTAAGATTTATGAATTTATAATTTATTTTACTTACCATCATTGGTTCACAATGTATGTTTTCACCAATAAACTGAGCATGAACTTGTCGAACACGACCTTCAATGTTAAACTGACACACAAACGTAGTTTGTAGAAGAAGTGGCTGCAAACAAAATATTTTTATAAAAATATTCTGAATAGAATAAACTTTCTGTAATTATTTACCTGTGTATTTTCTACTTTAACTTCAATACTTTTATTTTCACCAGATGGTACTAAAATAACAGGTGAACTTCCATTTGTTGTATTAATTCTTGGGCAAAATCCAGGACCTGATCTTATACTTGGACCAATACTCTACATAATCATATATTAATAATCATTAACAATATATTAAGTAAAAAAATGATATATGTAATTTAATAAAATCTTATAATATATGCATACTTAACAAAACAAAAGTTAAATATGACTTCAAAAATTAATAAATAAAATACTTTCTTGCAAAAGTAATTCACTATTAAGTTTTATAGCTTTTCCATTCCATTACGAAGATATTTCTCATTAATAAAAAATTAAATACTTACAGATACACCAGTCACAAGTATATCATTACGACAATTTTCCCCAGTGTCATGTGTACAACGATGACCTTGAACACACCAATCACAAGGAAAGGGACTTGACACACATTGTGTACAACTAACAAATTTATCATTCAAAAATTTATAATTTAATAATAAACACAACTTCTTTCATAAACAATTTATTAAATAAATTCTAATATATTACGACGTATGTGTGTTGCAATCATAAAATGTAAAATTTGTTGAAACAAATTCAGGTCCTATCCTTTTTCTTACTGATAATTTAGCTGTGATATGATCTAAAACATTTTTAAGTAAAACATTTATTATTAAATTCAGATATAATTAAATAAATATATAAACTTTCTAATTTTTTGAAATTATTTAAATTTTGTTCAATTTTACTTTGTATGATCTATGTATAAAAATATAATTATCTCTCATTGTACTAAATCTACATTTAATTTAGTTTAATTAAAATAAAAAGTTGAATAAAATCAAACTTTTCTAAAGCAAAGAAAAGGATTATATCAAACTTACAATACAGTAGAACCTGTTTAAGA